>NW_013668790.1:32253-44777 GCF_000517525.1 Limulus polyphemus
GGTGAGGCATTCTCCAGTCCCATATCCTTCCACTGTCCGAAAATTGAGGAATCTTTATTCGTCTGAGAACAATACGGTCTTCCAAAAGTCCAGAGGCTTGGTCATCATATCACTTGCCCACTTCTGTCATCTGACTATGTTGGTAGGTCTTAATAAGGGCTTCCGTCTAGCTGCTCTTCAACGATAACCCAATCAGTGGATAATCCGTTGAACAGATTTTGGGTTCGTCCCACCAACTTTGGCCACTTCTGCAGTCGTTAATCTGGGATCCATTTCGATACTCCTCTTGACAGACCTTTTTGTCCTCTCCGATGGACCAGGACGACCCGGACGCTGCTCAGTTGTTTCCTTGCCGTGTTTCCTGAACTGAACGATGATTCTGTTGACTGTCGAAAGCGGCATTCCCAAATTCTGTGAAATTTACCGCTGACTTATTCCACCATCTGCTTGACCAACTATCCTTCCTCTAACAAATTCTGACAATTCGAGAGAACCTTGAGTTCTAGGCATGTTGTAGCACAAGATAATTAGTGTGCCGACCATTTTTATTTATATAGTGCTCTGTGAACACAAATCAGTTAGCATAAATCAGTTAAATGACGAAAAATTAGGTGTCTATTTACTTGTGACCACTCAATGTATGTATACAAATTTAATGAAATGTATTATCATATACCTACAAACGTAGCAGCTATTTTTATCATTGCTTCAGAGTAACACTTTCTATAAGAAACCACTGGCACATCCATATGAGATTCTAAATATTAATTTTTGACAAATAAATACATAAAAATAGCAAATGCCAACAAGGATTGTGAATTATATTTCTGAATGACTCGACTAGAGACAATTTTATGCACACAAACACCCATGTCCTGAATAAGAAAGTCTTTATGGAACTACCTGGAACATCGCGTGCAAGTGAACAGAATGCAAGTTGCGAGAAAAATTACTCCGTCCGTCACCTAGGCGACGCGTGTGGAGAGGCGATGTGTCAACATCTTCTAGGTGTTGTACCTTTTACCTCCTAACAAATGTATGCTGCAGGACATCTTATACAGTTTTTCTTTGTGCATCATTGCCTTCTGCTGTATACGTCTTTATCCTTCAATGAGTTATTCTTGTTTTACACCTGACTCTCATTTTGAGAACCCAGATCAACCAAATCTGGGCTGATTAATAATAAGAACGCATGCAGCTGAAATCTTATTCGTTGGTAGTTTAAAACTATATGTCTTCCCATTTCTCTCAATTCTTAGGAAACCGTTGAAAAATCTACCAGTCTCTTTTTCTAGAAGTTCTCAGAGAAAGACTTACCAGATTTGTACATTGATGTGACGTAAAACTGGAAATATTTTAACATTAAGAGAGTGTCACATCATACCTAACGTTTTTTTTTTTACTACAGCTTCAAAACAAGGCCGGCTCTAGCTGAAGGGAAGGCTAGAGGTGCCACCTCCTGAAATGTAGTTATTCCCCCAAGATAAATCTACTTTTAGATTTGTCACATTATATATGTCTCTTTGAGCTCCGTCTGTTAAAAATAAAATAAAAACTGGAGCCGGGACTGCTTCTGATTAATTGTAACTCTAACATTTGGGGTTTGAAGAACCATAGTCAAGGCTAACGGCTTTATGTGACATTTCTGTCTTTTTAAAAGAAGCACAGGTGGGTTTAGATTACTCACATTCACTTTTAATATAGTAACATGTACGGTCCCGAGCCTGCAGTTTCATTAAGCACTATAAAAATCACATTGAATACTTTAGTGGATCATGATATCTCATTAATGCTTCTGATATTTACTGCTTAGCAAAAGTTTGTCATACAATAACATTTAAAAAGATCACCACCAGTCTACAACTTCTCTCTTCTTCTGTTTTTTTTTTATTTAATGTACGTACGTACCTCCTTCTTCTTGAAACTTTCACACCTTCATCTCCATAGCCGATGGAGAAGTAGACAAGCCCGAATTAAACAGTGAACGATGACGGGTCAGCCACTATCATATATCCAGTAAGGTTGTTTTGTCTTCCGTGAATTTAATCAGTTAAAGAAACATGCGGCCTACAATGAAACGACAACATATAACAACGCGAGGAAGACGCCCTTTAAAAAATTCAAAGTGAGTCAAACACAAACAAGTTTTAGTTACTTAAATTTCAAAACCTTCTTCAGTGTCTTAGCCGTACAACATTCACACTTTACTCTAAACTCATCACGGGATAAAAATTGTTCGTTTCGCCTAGAATGAGAGATAGACAACCTATGTATTCTTTCTAACAAATATTATTAAAAATGAAAGTAAAGTCCGAAGGTTTTTTACTTATCGGCTTTTTCATTTGTAATAATATTTGTTAAAAAATCTCTCCTGTATTACTATGAACCTTCCACAACTTTTATATTTAACAAGAATTTAGTATCATCACACACATTTGGTTTAAAAACTTAACTAAAATTTATAACATAGTTTAATAAACTGGTATGGCTAATTTTGACTGTGATGAGCAATGATTTTTACGTCATCACTACCGTTACGTTTAGTTTCCCAACCATAACAACTATGAGTACTGAACATTAAATTTAACTTCGTAGTATTCGGACTGTTTATTTTGCACCAGCTAAATAAGTTCCTGCTAGGTAAAGTGTGGTCGTTTCTTATACCATTTTAAAATGGTGGTATAATGTAGTAGAATCACGTGCTATAGACTCTGAAGAGCCCATCGTTATCACAATGAACGCACCACTTTGTCACCAGTTAGTTTTGGTAGTTGCATATTTGTTTTTATGTTTTCTATATTTGGCTGTGTCTAGCGCAACATACTTTTATCTTTAACTTTCCGATGTAAGATCAGCCAAGCAAGAACAGTGGTGTTCAATCGTCCTGGTACGGTTGGACACGCAGGGAGAGAGACATTAGATAGCAAAACCCAACCCTCTTTTGAAAAACCGACCCTTAACAAGATCGCTTACGTGCGATACATCTTATTTATGTATCCGATTGGTTTCTTGAGCGTCCGTACAGTCAATCATGTTACTACCCCTGTAGTGGGTAGTCCTTGCAGTAGGAGATTTAAGGAGCAAACATCCGCATCAAATCACGTGACATCTCCCCAGCTACCCCAGGCTCATTCTTTGTTTTAGTTGCTTGGAGTGAAACGTAGCACTTGTTACAAACTGTTGGAACAGAAAATGTGACGAAGCATATAGAGGTACGATATTATAAATAAAACAGATAAAGTCAACGTCATACTTCACTATGTGACTGGCGAAGATATGTAGCAGTTAGTATGATCTAGTTAGTTACCTAGACAACTGCACTCATGGCTGTCCTGGAAAGATGTACACACTTTTAATAAGTTATCCATCTAAGAGATGATTCTACATTCGCATTGTTTCTTTCCTGAAAGTTTCGTTAGAGGAAGTGTGGACATCCAAGTGTGTATACTTTCGTCGTCCTGGTTAGTGAGAGGTGGTATTGTTTCATATTCGATATTACAGTTTGCTAGATAAGTAAGACTACTGGCATATTTAATACACAAGTTGCTCAGTAACCTTACAGAGTTAGATGTATTAAATGTAGAATTAAATGTATCCTAAGCTGCAATCTTGTTTTCATTCTTAAGTAACAGCTAGTGCGAAACTGAAAATTTGAAGAACGATCGGAGGTTAGCACGTCTGTAGAGTTGATAACCATGTAGTAGCGTGGCATCTTGTCGTTGGACATTAGCATTACAGTCGCACTGCCGCCATGCCACTTGTTGCTTTGTGCACGTTTTCCCTCCCTTTTGGATAGGATGAGGCCCAGCAGAGGAGGGAGCGCAAACAGTGTATGTGTATAATTGAATAAGTAAAGTTGTTTAAACATTTGTGGCGGATTGCTACAAGTTCTTCAAATACCTATAGAATGATAGGTTTCTTTTTTGTGAGTGTAAAACACTTAAATACACCAGTTCGAGTGTATGTTGTACGGTACCAAGGCTTGCTAGGAGTAGTACTGTAGTAGTAAACATGCAGAGTTGTGCTGTAGATCCCTTCTCAGCTGTCGTTACTCAACACAGAAATACATTTCCGCTCCATCATGTTTCCTCCTAGTTAGAAAAGGAAGCATTGAGAAAAACTTTTTGATTTTTACAATAAACGGAAGAGCTGAGCTAAGTCAAGGAAGCGAAGAATCTGTAAACTATAAAATTCCCTTATAATTCTTTCCGTATTTCCAAGCTAGATTAGGGAAAAAAAAAACACTCTTCAGGAGATTTATTAATAATCCAACTAAAACTATAGTTATTGGTGTCTCTGAAGAGAAGTTGATTGTATGTTTAACCATTGTCTCCACCGGTTATGAATTAAGCATGCTCAAAATAGCTCAACCAATATGATTTTGATTATACATTGTAAAACAAATGTAAATCGGGTGAAAGTCTGTTGCGTGAAATCGATTCTTAAAGTGCTATATTCATCAAAGTGCTTCTAAAATACTCTTACGTTTTCTACTTCAATGTAATTTATGTTATACTACTTATTTCCGAATTCTTCTTTACCTTTTAAACTTTGTTTTTGAACTTACTTCAGGTTTACTTTGCCAGTTCTAAATTTATTAAAAATAATGTTTTGTTGTAGGATAGAAACCATTTCAAGAACTTTTGGCTGATCCTAAATAACGATGCGAGCGACGTCTCATTACTGTACTTGAACTGTCTGTGTTTTAAATAAGTCTACTTTGAATACGTCTTACAGCGACAAGTATTTGTTTTTATCTGAACTTCTTATTGCTTTTGTGAAGTAAGGAAAAATTGAGAATATGCTTCTTGTTTCAATGTATTTCCATAAATTTTACACATTTATCAGTATAAATATTATGATTTGTTTAAATAGAACCTATGCACGTGTGCATGAGCCTATGTAATGATCATTCAGATCTTTAGTCTATGATCTTTTCATGTAGGCACGTCTTACCTAGGTGTGTTCAACTGAGTGGGAATTCCAAAGTTTTATATTTAGTTTAGTTTATCGACCATTATTATCCAAAAAAAGACTGGTGCGTCATTATACTTCAAGGTTATTTTAAGCACAGAAGGCATGGTAAAGTTTTGGTTTCGAGAAATAGGCAGGGACGGTCAATAAATCCAGTTCTCTACCTGATACGTCATTAGTTTTATTCTTGTACTTTTAAGATCCGCTACGTATATTTTGTGAATTGAATATAATATTTTTCAGTCACATGAGAGATATGTAGTGATGGCACTATAACCAATACGGAGTAAACCTCAGGCAGTCTTGCGCGCCTATCCTCGCAGACGCGTGCATTTCTAGTGAGTAGAGAACCTGTCTTGAGGCAAGGTAATTAAAGTGGTTACTGATTGGATGACGTGTTGGATTTTCCTCGAGGCAAAGGAAACTTGGTTCCTGGTTGTCGAAGGCAGAAAGGATGTGAACTTCCTGCTAAACTCAGCGTCAGGTGGGGGATAAGAAGCGCCACAGGGTCTGGGTCTAGCCCAGCATATATATTTCACACTTTCACCACCAGGATTTGCAGTATTACGGTCGACTATGTTGTTGATATATCTTCCTATTATCAGTCCGTGAACAATGCGATAATGACCATACTTAAAAGACACGTGCTAACGCGTAAGAATAAATCAGGTGAGTAGAAATGTGTCGCTTTTATGATATTGTTATGTTGTTTTCAGCTAATATTTTAAGAAACGTCCAGGTATTATTCAGTTTCGATCAAAAACTTAATTTTCAGCTGTGTATGATATTATATAAAACCCACAGTTTTTCTACCGTGTTATAGTCTGTTGATATGAGTAGGAACGAAATATGTAAGAGAGAGATTGAGAGATTATCTTACTGTGACATCTGAGTAATTCAAAACACAGAAAGATAAAACCTCCAGTCCATTGTCTGGAGTACTGAAACTATTAAAATTGTAAAATAGTGCTCTTTAAGTCTCACCGAGAGACTGTTGCAAAGTATTTTCTATAATCTAGTAAAACTGGAAATAGACATCATCGTGTACATTTCTGTAATATTCTACAATTCTTCTGTGAAGGCGTTTAATATTATTCGTGTGTGACTGTTTTCAAATGTTCTTAATTCGTATAGTGTTGGCCCCATATTCTGTGTTTGGGTAGTTTTTCCTATCGATTAAGATGTCTAGTAACGGTTTTAGTTGAACGTAGACTTACCTGTTTGTCAAGTTCAGTGAAATTGGTCTTGTTAAATATTAATAATGGTATGGGATAAAGAAGCAAGTCATGTTTATCATTAAAAAGCTGCTTCAATAAACGTTCGGAATTATTATTTTTTTTAGTGCAAATTATTTTCGTTTCAGGGTTGATTTGGACTCTTATCTTAAATTAACATCAAGATGTATAATATTCTATGCTTCAGGAAATTGTCAGTGAGTTTTGGCAACGAAAGATTTAACCATCAAGTAGTCATAGCTGACAACTTCCATGATAGATAATTGGATTATACGACTATCGCAATTCCATTTCATCACGTGTACACGTACCCTAATCATCAAAAGGGCGTTTACATAAAAGTTTGGAGGTTCGGAACCTTCAGATAATATAAAAAGTATAGAGTAAACGGGAAGAGCTTATAGGGTTAGCGTGTGATTATCACTATTGCAAACAGGATAAATAATCTTGGAAAAGTAAATTCTTTGTGAATGCTTTCTTTACCTGTGTCTATACATTGGTGTTACGTGCTGAGCTTTATATAAAATATGACTCGGCCCTCTTCTCCAATCTGTTGCCTTTGAATGTGGGCATATGTGGCTGACGATAAATCAAACTCGGAGCCAGAATTACATGTGCTATTTTTTATTACATGGATAATGTTACGTTATCTCCCACATTAATGGTTCTTAAACTACGTTGAAGACTTCAGTCTATAAATACAAGTATTTCCGGCTACTGATTGTGCATGTGTATCAAGGTGTACAGACTGATCTTCTACTTCTACAAGACAGAAAATGAGCAAACTTTGACAGGAAGCATAGCAAGTATTGCACAGTAATGGAAACTCGTATTTGTCTGGCCGGCTTTAGCAGTTATAGGCGAGGTAGGCAACTGCCTAGAGCCGTAAAACCAACTATAGGGACACTCCAGTAGAGCGCATACCTCCGCCACTGCTCTCAAAAAATACGAAAATGTGTCTGTATGTCCGTCGTTATCAACGACACAGATCATTTTTGGCAGAACAATGAGGAATAACATTTGACACGTGTACACCAATTTTCATCAAAAATCCAATCATTTTGACTGAGTTACAGAGCAAAAATAGTGTGAAAAGTCAGTCCCCATGTTAACAGATAGGATTTTTTTATGACCTTGACCCTCCAAAAACTAATCACTTCTAAGTTGGGTCGTAGTCCAATTGCATGCCAATCTTGCTGACAAACAAACATACATAGGGGTGAAAACATGACCTCCGTCCATCTTCGTGATGCAAGTTCTATATTAATCTTATTTTTAATAGAATGGACTATCACGCGTTCGCTTTACATCCTTTGTCGTCTTCTATTGACCTGAAAACTGTGTCCGTAGACACAGAACTGTAAGATAATCAACTTAAATATAAAGCAAGCTTCCATTAAGCTGATTATCATTAAAAAAGTACTTCACATTTTTGCAGCTGGCCCGGCATGGCCAGGTGGTTAGGGCCCTTGACTCGTAATCTGGTTCGAATCCCAGTCCCACCAAACATGCGCACTCTTTCAACCGTGGGGGTGTTACAAGTGACGCTTAATCACACTATTCGTTGGTAAAAGAGTATACCAAGAGTTAGCGGTAGGTGGTGATAACTAGCTGCCTTCTCTCTAGTCTTTCACTGCTAAATTAGGGACGGCTAGCGTAGATAGCCCTCGTCTAGCTTTGCTCGAACTTCAAACCAAACCTTCACAGCTATAAAAACAAGAGGAAAATTAAGTTCTAAATCTAAATACTTCGAAGTATGCAGTAGTGTGTTATTTTGTCTTAACTTAACGTTGCAATTTGTACTGTCGTGACGTCAGTAAAACGTGCGCATGTCATGAATCACGAGAAGAATTATACACTATCTACGCTGCAACACAGCATGACATGAAATTCAAAAGCAAAAAAGCAAAAAAATATTTGTTACTCTTAATTTTGGTTTTATTTACTCATGAAACAGAACATTTGCGGGGACCCTGCGGAAGTACATCTAATATATGTTTACCGATAACAGAAGTTCATCTGGGCACGGCACTTTGAAATCTTCCCAACAAAATACCCAACTCTGGCTCTGTTTGGTAATATCTCAGTTCGCTGTTAGTGAATAGTACCAAATACAAAGAATGAAAAGTGAAATGATGTGTAGGTTTTTGAAAAAAATGAGATTAAATCAGAGCCAAAGTTTTTCATTTCACGCCTCCCCTTTTGAACGTGTAGGATATAAGAAAGTCAAACTCCTTAGGCCTGGTGTTCTGAAATGTTTCATCTCGGAATTTTTTAACGAATATTCAAGACCTCACAATATGTCAGAGAATAACTACCGTTCTGAGGGCTTATAACGCTAAAAAATCTAGTTCGATACCTGCGATAGGCAGAGCACAGATAGCCCATTGTGTAGCTGTGCGTTTAACAACAGACAAGATCTTAGAAATATTTCAAAAAAAGAAAACTTGTATAATAATACAGTTTATTTATTTTGTATTATTCCATAATTTTAAACCGCCCGATCACGAAGCATGTAGGATACTAAAAACAAGAGCGGGGCGTGAGGTATTGGTTAACGTGGCCAGAAGATTCATGAATGATTCGTGTTACGTTGATTCGTACTTTTGGGCCGTGGATGTACAATAACAGGGGTCAAATTCCATCAAAAGAAAAGAGTAGCACAAGAGTTGCCGATGAGTTTTGTAGACTATGTGCCTTCCATTTGTTTAAAGTTACGTGCATATAACCCTTGTGTTACTTTCAACGAAAACCTGACACGAACTAAAAAGGAAAAAAAAAAAGGGGTAGGGGGTGGGGAATGTTTTCCATGTAGCATAACCAGACAGCGAAGATGTTGAGAAGATAAAGCAACTCTCTTCAAATATATTATTGTTATCTAAAGAAAAAAAAAAAAACTTCAAAGAAATTTGTTGCTGTGGGGCCACGACCCAAAGTTTGAAAAAATCTGTCATGTAGAGTGACACAAATTTCTGTGAAAAAAAAAAAGTCAAATAGTGTGTGAGTTTTTCAAATATATTCCAGGAATATATTTTAAGATTTTTTTATTGGTGTTTAAACAAACTTGCCGTAAAAGAATCTTAGCATGATTTTGTGAAAGCATGCTTAATAATCGTATCGCCCATTATTGTATACTAAAAACTATTAGATGAAAAGATGGGATATTATTATGCTTTATAAAAGTAATCTGTATTTATACGTTCTTGGCGTGTTAGCACGCATGCTATTTCGTCACAAGTTCGAACAGTTATTTAAATTTAGCATCGGGCTCATGTAAATGACATTGTAGGAAGATTTGTAAGGTATTTTCTCTCTCGAAAGAAAGTTATTGGTTTTTTGTTCGCCATCTTTTGCTAGGAAAATAAGGTCTTAAAAGCTTGGTATGTATTTTGGTTTAGCTCTCTTTTATAGATTAAACCTATTCTTGAAAAATTTTTTTTGTCAGTAACTCTGAGCTAGAGTTATGCAATGTTAAATCTTGTTTGATAATATGTCGTACAATGGTTAGGAGACATTGAAAACATTGATAGGATGAAAAACAATTGTACAAATAACATTTGTGATTGCTTTGAAAGTGAATTTTTAGTAACTTCGATTGGTAACATGCCTCTCACATAGGTAGTTATGGTCCATTTAATGAACAGATTGACTTAGTTGTAGAAGCATGATAGTTTAGTTCCATAAAAAAACAAACTTAAATATATATTTTGTTGCTTTACGTTATATGAGTAGTCGATAGATTCTCGGAATCTGTTGTTTATTGATTTTGGTATTAACTGTACTTTGCTGTTTTGTTACTGTTAGCTATTTCATTATTTTTTTTTTTCACGCATCAGCTACTGAGCCGCAGATAATTTCTTCAGACTTAGTATTGAGGGATTTGCTCTTCGACTACCAACATTATAGGAGTATCTAAACTACAAGCTCATCCCAGTAGGAAATGCTTTCAATAAGTTTATTCTATTTAATATTGTTATAAATAAAGAGAACTTTGGATGAAGTCATCTATCCTACCAATATTCGTGTTACAAATTTGATAAGATTCCACGAGGGAAAGAAAACTTCAAACTGTATCTGTTTTCTGTCTGAGCAACCATATACACACGGTTACGGTTTTTGTTTATTGAGAAAGTTAAAAGTTAGTGAATATACAATGATAAGCACCATTTAAAACTTGTGAGGCCTAAAAATTATTAGTCTTAGATTGTCGTGTAATGAAGGTTATACTTAAAAACACTTTATAATACAAAAAGAAGGAAGTGTGCATTATAAGATCAAATTTATACCAAATATGTCGTAAGTCTATTGATTTTATCATCTGTGCACCAGCAGCACACGTGATAATGCATCATCCTGTGACAACTATTTCAAGAAGTGGCCCATGCTGAGAATGTCGTATATATTTGGTACATAAAACTGGAACATTCTGTCGACTTTCATGTGTCAGAAGAAACTAGTGACTCATTTTCGAAATTATCAATTACTGGTGTATCAGTTTGTCGATTTTGAGTTTTTGGTGTGTGAAGGGCAGGTTAGTGATAACCTGGCATATTCCAATTTTTATTAAACAATTAGTTTGTTTGGTTGTAGGGGAAACGAGCGACTGTGTTCATTGATTGGTCTTTTATTACATGGTTCCTCTGAAGGTATACCTAGAACTAACCTTGGTTGAAGAAACTTCAACCATGAACTTTCTTTTGTTGCTTCTTAGATTTTTTTTTCAGTGACCTTGCACTTTGGGGCTGTTTACTTTGTTTACTTCATAACCATCAACCAGACTAGTTTCGTATCAAAAATTATAGTTTCCACTTAAAATGTTGTTTTATTAAAGAAAAACCGTCTTGCTATAGAGAAAAAAACAACACATGCTAATCAGGGGCGTGCACAATGGGGGCACGCCTTCCATAACTCTATGCATTCAGACCCGGTGATTTTGGTGAGCTTAATACACTTTATGTCTATGCATATAATGTATGTGCGAGTGTTAATATGGTTTATATATATGTGTGTGTGTAATGTGCTTTCACACCCATACCGGTCAAATTTAGATTTCTGCGCACAGCCCTGCGTGTTATCGTAAAATATAGATATAAACTACTGAGCTATGTTAACTGTTTGTTCACTATACTTCATTAAGTTAAATAATATTACTATATAATATTTTAAAGCCGTTTTGTTGTGAACTAATCATATTTTATAATCTCTCACACATTTCCTTAATATAATAGTCTCCTAAAAACAGATTCAAATACTTTGTCAATCTCTTTTTCTGTGGTATGGTTGCCTGCATTGTTTCAGACTTGTTACTAACATACCACCTTGCTACTTAAAGTTGTTTGGGTTTTGTATATGTTGTATGTGAATTTTGATGTAGTTTATAATCAGTTATGTTTGGTTTCTTCAATGATTATTTATGATTATTCTATTATTTTAATGGGGCAGCATTCTGCTTTTCTAAATTTCTATCATAAGTTATAAATATTGCATATTTAGACGTACTTGGGATCATATAACAGATTCAATGACGTCACATTTAAATACAAACTATAACTTATCTATAAAATCTAGTGAAAATATGTCTGGTAAAAAAATATCAAACAGTGTGATTGTATTTACTGCGTTGCATAACAAATTACTAGGAAACCACTCGGTTATAAGTAAATACAGACTTGTGTACCTAATCTGCTTTGTGCCTGAATGACGTAATATCAGCTTGACTAAACCGTAGTGGGTAGATAGTAGTAACATTACTCTCTACACACTGTAACTAAACAGAGAAAATCATTTAATGAAATGAAAAGTTTCCTGTACTTGAAATTCGTCATTTCTGGGCTTTTCGTTAAGGACTGTTGTGTAGTTCTCAAGGGCATAAAAGATCCATGTGTGAAAGGTATTGGTGTCTTAAAACTAAGGTGTACGTAGCTGTAAGACCTTACTACTAGATGTCATCATCTGAGTATTTGGTTTGGTTATTAAGCGCAAAGATTCACAATGGTCAATGGGCTATCTGTGTTCTGCCCACCACGGGTATCGAAACCTGATTTTGAGCGTTGTAAGCACGTAGACTTACCCCTGAGCCACTGGGGGGCTCATCCGAGTGCTAAAAATTAATTAAATGTTCTAGTCATTCGTCATATATTATTGATATGTTATATGAAG
The DNA here is from genome assembly GCF_000517525.1 of Limulus polyphemus. Taxonomy (NCBI): domain Eukaryota; kingdom Metazoa; phylum Arthropoda; class Merostomata; order Xiphosura; family Limulidae; genus Limulus; species Limulus polyphemus. The sequence continues at coordinate 44,622 of NW_013668790.1, forward strand.
GCATTAGTGGTATATCGCTGAATATCATTTATTCTGTAATAACTTTGTATTATACCAAATTCGATGACGAGGAACCCACTTTGAGACTAATAATGGCTGGAGACGGCTTGAATGGGTAATGGAGAAAAACTTTAGTATAAGTTTAACATGACAGCA
>NW_013668790.1:45727-47743 GCF_000517525.1 Limulus polyphemus
TGCTAAATTAGGGACGGCTAGCGCAGATAGCACTCGTGTAGCTTTGCGCGAAGTTCCAAAACAAAATCTACCGGTATGGTGTGTCTTCAATCTCACCCTCCATACTAATAAATCAGTAGAAGCAGAAAAATTTAATTATAAGAAAGCAAATTGGATACAATATCAAAAAATCATAGACAATATGCTACCCAAAACAAAAGTATGTCAAGCCGCGGAAGCATTCGAAATAGATGCATACTGCCATACAATCACCGAGTGTCTACAAACGGCAGCTAAGCAGACAATACCCAAACTCAAACTACCAAAAACAACACAAACATGGCAACCTCACACACAAGTCATAGACATGATAAAAGAAAGAAGAAAACTACGCAGGCAATGCATGCAAACCAGAGATCCAACACTTAAAACACAAATAAACAAAATACGAAATGAAGCCCGTCAATTAAAGCAAGATAGTTGGGATAATTTCTGCTCCCAACTAAATTATAAAACCGACCCAAAACAGTTCAGGAACCACCTAAAAAGATTCACCTATACAGGAGACACTAATAGTAACTATCCACCCCTAGAAACACAAAATAAGACATCATATACAAACACAGAAAAAGCAAAAGTATTCAAAGAACACCTACAAAACACATTCAAAACACACAATGAACCAGACATGAATGAACATTTCTACAACAAAGTTAACAACCAAATTAAACAAAACATAGCCATGTACACACCAAAATTTCCAATCAACATACAAAACACAAATATCAGACTAAATGAAATGGAAAACCCAATTACACATCTATTAACAAAAACAATTACAGAAACAGAAGTTCAACAAGCCATTAAAACCACCAAAAACAAAGCACCAGGAGAAGACTGCATGCAGGCCATCCTCCTCAAAAAAGGCACTCTGAGATTGTATGGACACCTTACAGCACTTTTTAACTTATCACTAAGCTCTGGATACATCCCGGTTTCTTGGAAGCAAGCGATCTTACTTATGTTCCATAAAAAAGGAAAGTCAGCAAATAAACCAAACAACTACCGCCCGATCAGCCTGACCAACTGTGTAGGCAAAATTCTAGAACGAATAATAAGCAATAGACTTTCAAATTACCTAGAAGTCACTTCTAAATTACCAGAAACTCAACATGGTTTTAGAAAATTCAGACAGACAACTGATCATTTGGTTAGATTAACAGAAAAAATAATAAATAGCTTTAATAAAAATGAATGCACTGTCGCCTGCTTTCTCGATGTCAAGAAAGCTTTCGACACTGTATGACAAAATGGTCTCAGGTTCCGTATGACAGAAATGGAACTACCGCGGGTGAGTATTCGCTGGCTATCTAACTTCTTGGATAACAGAACATGTAAAATAAATGTAAGGGGAACCTACTCTGAGGCATTTACTCTAGAGGCAGGTGTACCCCAAAGGAGGGGTAGTTAGCCCTATTCTATTCATCATGTATGTGAGTAATATGCCTCTAAAAGACCCAAATCAAGGATGTGCATCGCAATTCGCGGACGATGTTGCGATCTGGAAAAGTACCCCTACCCCATCCATAGCAACAACAAATCTACAACCACTATTAAATGATATAGATTAACAAAACACAAAAAAGACCCACCTAAACCACATATGAATGGAACACTTCTCCAGACCTTAACATCGGCAAAATTCTTAGGATTAACCTTCGACCCAAAACTGACGTGGGTAAAACATACAAATAATATATTAACAAAAATATGGAAACGCACAAATTATGCAAGAAGTCTAACAGGAAAAACCCAGGGAACATCGCCTGATAACATTATTAAAATATATACGTCCCATAATAGAATACGCCAGCCCTGCATGGATAAACATAGCTCCGAAACACATAAATAAACTACAAACTATACAAAACACACTAATCACCACAGCATACAAAGTCTCCCGCAACACCTCATCAAAATGTATGCACAGATACGCAAATATACAAACAATAGCCGATAGACTCTTGCATAATACTC
>NW_013668790.1:48499-51343 GCF_000517525.1 Limulus polyphemus
GTATCAACACAAAAATTCACGCATGATTAAACACAGTTCGGAAAGGAGGAAGAGGTCCCTATGAACCTGACCCTCCTAGGTCGCAAAGACCTAAATCCCGACACGGAGAGAGAAAGATTGCGAGTCGAGAGTTCTAACCAGCAGGCCACGCCACCTAGCAGTATCGTGTGAACTTGAAAATAATAATAATAATAAAAAAAAACAAGTAAGAATTTTTAAGATTCACCTTTTTTTATATATATACTGTAAGCTTCAACGTGTATAGGCTCCTTCTGTGTCCGTTCTTTGACGTTGAATCATACTATAAATTAGCGTTATTGAATTTTTTAAAACATATAAAAGTAATAGATAAAAAATACGTGGTTTGCTTTTAAATGCATTTTATTCTTGTGTGAAACAAGCCCTTCATACTTTCTACTGGTCGTTCTGTAAAATGTGTATGCAATTGATCGTTTGCAACCGTTTAGCGGTTTTTTTTTTAATCTCTTTTTAAAGTGAAACTTCGAAATAATTAGTTCAGTGTCGTCATCGAGAACTAGAAGATATCATGGTAATTCCAGCAAATAATGTTGACATTTCCCGTCTGAGAACTTCAAGCTTGCAGGAGCTGGTATTCATTCAGAGATTCTTAGAATGCTGCTTTTCTTGAAGTCACGTAGGTTTCTGCTGTACTTGTGTTTTATCTTGTTGGGGTCTGTTAATAGCGTTCTCTGTAATGAATTCTGAGGTAAGATACGGTTTTCTCATGTTTCCATTGTCGATAAGTCACCAGTTGCTATTAATACGATAACATTATTCGATTACACAGTAGTATAACTAGCTCTACATGTATGCTTACATAGAAATCAACAGATACACATAGTCATAACAGAAAAATTACAAGAACTGAAGCTAACGTATTCGTTAATAAGTGGATTTAGAATAAATAACGTCTGGGAAATTTTACACACCATAATCATATTGTTTCCGGTCTTCAGATAACCTCTCATTAAATAGATATCAAGATTTCAGAATAAAAATGTTGTAAAGGCTTTGTAGAGAAAATTTTAGAATGGTTAACTTCACAAAAATAAGACTTTTATAAAATCTAATTACTATCCCTCTAATAAAAAGTCTGCTATGAATTTTTCCAGTTAACCCATCTTTATAACCATGAATACTTTTGGGTGAATGTGGCGTCGAAGTAAAGCCCCTTCACACAAAATGATAGTCTAATATACTGATAAAAATGAGTTAAACGTTAATGAAATATATTATTGTATAGTGATTTCTCGTTTTGTTTCAAGGCGACCAAACGGTTTCTACTTCAGAAATTGTTTTTTTAAATATACAACTTTGAATTCATTCCACTGGATTGTCATAAATGCTTCTTCACAATATCTCATCAAGAGTGTACTAATATGTTACCACTCTACTGTACTGCTGTAGAAATCGCATGATAGTTTTTTATAAAGTGTTTTAGCATGTTGCCACTCTGATGTTGTACTATTTGTGTATCATAATGTGTAATCAAGAGTATATTAACATGTTATCTCTCTTATGTAGTACTGTTTGTACCACATCGTAATTTTGAATCAAGAGTATATTAACATGTTATCTCTCTTATGTAGTACTGTTTGTACCACATCGTAATTTTGAATCAAGAGTATATTAACATGTTATCTCTCTTATGTAGTACTGTTTGTACCACATCGTAATTTTGAATCAAGAGTATATTAACATGTTATCTCTCTTATGTAGTACTGTTTGTACCACATCGTAATTTTGGAATCAAGAGTATATTAACATGTTATCTCTCTTATGTAGTACTGTTTGTTCCACATCGTAATTTTGAATCAAGAGTATATTAACATGTTACCACTCTACCTTGTCGCCGCAGGTACCGCATGATAATCTGGCATTAAGCGTGTATAAAACAGAAGGCTATACCACTTGTCAGGATTTAAAAATATATTTTTTTCGCCAGTTGTCAAAATAAAAGGCTTTTACTTATATTTCGTAATAGTATAAATATATACTGCGTTGTTGTTGGGCTTAGGCTTCTTCTACAGTAGGTGTCTGTGACCTGTGGCAATAAATGCGACGATGAATGAAGAGCACGCACTTCACTTGTTTTCAAAATAATATATATATATATATTAATCAAGTTAAACGTATATACAATAAATTCTCCACACTATATAGATTATTGGCATATCATAAACACTATATATATATAATTTTCTTCTTCTTCTTGTAAAAAGTCCATTTAGGCCTATTCAATTATTTTAGAATTTCAGTTGAGAAGCCTAACTATCCTCTCTATTACTATCGCACTAGTATTATATTGTTGCGTCATCGAGATCACGCGACAATTCTCACGCTCTCTTGTTTCTAGAATTATCCCGTATCTTGGCGAATGGTCTAGTAATTAATTACATTCCCCTCTTTTATATACCAGCGTACCCTATTTCTAGACTCACTATCTATCCACACGCGCTAAAACAACACTGTAACGAACGAACGTTAACTTCAACAATACCGTGTGACTGCAGTTCAATTGAGTATTGAGATTAAGTGTATCGAAAAGTTATATTCGGAAAGAATAAACCAGTTTTTATTAAGAAAGAACTTGTGTCGCTTAAGTTTCGTCGGAACGAAGTTACGGAAAATCAATTAACAAACGGAGACGTAACAAATTGGTGTCAGGGAGTGGGACAGAAAAAAAAATGGAAACGAGAAGCGGCAAATCAGACTACAGCCTGGCAGATTTGATGGCAGCGATACAAAAACAAGAAAAGAAACAAGAAGAACGAGAAAATAAACTACAGCAGTTGTTGGAGGAAAAAGAAAAGAAACAAGAAG
>NW_013668790.1:51608-56180 GCF_000517525.1 Limulus polyphemus
ATCCTCTGTCCTTTTGGCAAAGTGCATTCAGGCTGATTTAATTACTTTAGAACCATTCTTTGACGGAATAAATTATTATTCTTATCTCCTTTTCTACTGTTAGTCTTATTCTAACATATTGAATGTTAGGCCTTTGTTAATTTTTAGGCCTATCACTTCTACGGTAGTTAACTTTCACGCCGAACTTTTCCTTCTCCGTAACTTTACTCTCTTCTGCTATTGTCTGTCTGCTGTTTCCGATCGTCTCACACTATTTATATGCTTGTCACTTAATCGTCTGTCCGTATTCTAGAAATATTTATAATCTCGACGTCAATGTAGTGCACGCGATGTTCGATAGTCTCAACATCAATGACTTATAAACACAATTTCCTACAACTTTTATTATAACAAAAATTAAACAATAATAAAATATTCACTCACAAAAATATATTAATCAATAATATCTAAACTAAACAGTCTTTTATATCATGACACCACTCCGTTATTTCATGCATGGTTGACTTTCATTCTGGTTGTATAAACATATCATTCTACCGTATTGCTGAATAAAAACATGGTTGTATTTCAGTAAAGAAGAAGAACATGCTAACATTCCACTTTATTGATGTACCACCATGTGGTAATTTTTCAGTATATCATTAAAAATGTTTTAACTCTGTATTGACGTGGTGAGCATATCATATGGCACTATTATGGTATAATAACCTGGTACTGTTTGATTTTACTGTTGTAGGTACGACATGGGCATCGTTCGTTTCGGCTGTTTGATCATGGTGCTATTTCATATTATTGTTTTATATACAATACAACCGTATTTTATTAAGGGATATAAGACATTACACCGTTCCACTCTATTATTATATATACCACATGGTTGTCTTTTATTACAAATATCATGTGTTATCACCCTACTGTATTGTTATATGTACCAAGTAGGTATCTTTTATTAAGGGTGCCATAACAGTATAATTCCACTGTATTATTATAAAAATCTCATGGTGTTACGGATAGAAGAACCTGTTACCATTCTACTCTATTGTTGTAGGGGTGTAAGGACGTGATACCACTCTGCATTAGAAACCTCACAGTTACAAGAATCATGGAAGAATGCTACATTTCGACTTTAGCTGCTGTAAAATATACTTGTCGATCTTTCACTAAGAATGTAAAAACATGTTATCATATCTATGTTCTATTCTATATCAAACGTAAGCTTCCATTAAAGGCGTATGAACATTTTACCATTACACTGTATTGTTGTTAATGATGAAATGTGATTTTGATATTTAGGGTGTAACATCATAATATCATTCCACTCTATGGTGTGCATCTCTCGGTAACTTTGTAAGAACCGTCATCTCATTATACATTATGTTTGTGGATACCATATGGTTTTAATATTGAGGGTGTAACATCATGGTACTAGTATACTGTATAGCGTTTATCTTTCATTATGGTTGTAATTCGTCGTTGCGGTCGTAAGAATGTATGACATAACAGTATATTGTTGTATATACCACAGATTGCTTTGTTGTTGTTGTTTACAATAAAATCATTAGACCGTATTTCCGTTGCACTGTAATTGTTGTACGCATCGCATGGCTTATCTTTTATTCTGATTATATGAGCTAAGTATTCCAACAACAAAATCGTTTACTTCTGAACATTGTGCATTTATATTCTACCTACAAATAAAACAGCTGGTGATTTTATGTAATCCTCGACTCACAATAATTTGATACTTCTAAATATGGTATAGTTATTTCCTTCACTAGCTGAAATCGGCATTTTGAAGTTATTATATAAATGGCTTATAAGGACTAAAAGTGATTTCGCTGATCGGTTTTAGGTTTTTTTTTGGTAGACCTGGGAGGCCCAGGTTCACTCTCAGCCTCTTTCTCCACCTGCACTGTTTTAAATGTATTACTGTAGAATATTTGTCTGATTACGATCAGAGGTTATGCACTTTGAATTTACTCTGGGCTCTTTCAGAGCCGTGTCCATGTATAGTAATCAAAGCAATATTCGGTATGGAAAACACTTTATCTTAGTTTATTTAGCGCTAAGTCATACACATCGCGAACAGTTCCGATTATATTTTCACACATTTTTCGTTAGTTTACCGTAATTACCTTTGACAGCGTTAAGGACTAAAAGTAACAGACTGGTGAATGGGCTTTTAAAGCGTGTTCATGTATGAGAAAAACGGGGGTAGGCTCTTAGATTCCCAGTAAGTGTTTCTCTATTGTTGGCTGATGGTCGTTTGCACCAGATATAGTCCTGACAGGTGCGCGTGGAATGCGCTACCAGGTAAGTTATCTTTGTGATCCGCTGCATCTAACGACGGCTCGGGTTCTGTATACATGATGGTTGTCATGGCAACTTATTAGGTTACTCTTTGTATAGCTAGCCATTTGGTTTTGTTTCAGGTGTTAGTTTTGTTGCCAGCCTTTCAGAACAGTGCGTGGTATCTGGCTTCCGTCCACCCATTTACAGAGAAGATATCCTAATATTGACAGCTGCACATCATTGTATTAACGAACTGTTATTGTTCATCTTATCAATTCGCTATTGCTAGAGAGGAATGACTGAAAGCGGAGGTACTTTCTGTTCTTCCAACAAACGTATCTAGATAGACAGACACTTTACTTATTAGAATTGTTTGTTTGTTATTAAGCACAAAGCTATACAATGGGCTATCTGTGCTGGTCCCAACACTAGTATGGAAACTCATCGATAAGCTACTTGGGGGGCTCTTGTTTGAACAGTTAGTGTGAAGCTTCTTTTTTCTCCCGTATTTTAATATGGGGATGATATTAAATATTAGAGTTCATATAATGAATCGAGCATAATTATATGAAAGAAATATGACTAAGGTGAATGAATGGAGAAGTGCTGATCCCAGTTCAAGAATTATTACCACCTTTGAAGACACTCATCTTTAATGTGTTTGCATGATTGTGTTTTCGATACTTCGTAGTGGAAATTAGCTATACAATATTTCCTCGCATAGTCAGGTAAGGTGTTATACAATATTTTATATAAATAATGCTGCACAGGTATTTATAGACTCGAGTGATGTCATTTTCATACGCGACGCATCGTTCCAGACGTTATCCTTAGGAAGTATATCGGACAGTTGTAAAAAATATTACATTCAATTAAATTACGAGGCTGATACTCAAAGTAACCCAAATTCTCAACTTTAATTACAGTGGGTAAGATTGAAAACGTAACCAGAAACTTGATACAGTCAGACTTTTATCGATTTAACAAAGAAATCACCATCATCATACCGCGATGGACCCAGTGAAACGTTAGGATTAAATTTTTGATTTCGTATTGGAGCTTCTTATTGTATAGGTGTTATAGCAGAGGCGTCGCCAGCCAATGGCCCACGGGGTCCGTGCCCGGAATAGCCAGTTGGTGTCTTAAAAAATCAGAATAGAAAACCATGAGCGATATCATACTGAAACGCTGAAAATTCCCGCGACTATGGGCCCGAGCTTTGAATCTTTTAAACACCTAGCGACACCCCTGTGTTATGGAAAGAGTTCGAAAGTTGTATGTGTGCATCTCATAACTCAATACATCAGAGTGTGAGGTATTTAGTGTCGCTATGTTTTACGCCTCCGTATAAGTAGAGTATCAACAAATCTTAAGTGTGTGGCATCACTTTTTGTTCCACAACTCGTTGGCCAATCATCATGTGACGAACAAAAACATTTACTGTTACATCTTTTACACTACGAAACAAACATTATAAAATGTGAGAAATGTAAATTAAACTATTATTGATGTATGCACGCATAAAACAAGTTCGATTCACTATAATAGAATCATTAAATACTATCTTACTATAATGGATGTAGCGTGTCAGTATATATGTATGTAACAAAACTCCTGCGTCATCTATTAAATGGCACCACAAACAAATTTCAATAAACAAATTCACACGAGGTATTCAATATTCAGACAATTAGAAAAATAACTACGGTATGGGAAACAACCATTTCTTTATAATAGAACACAATTTTAAATACAAGAACACGACTTTCGCCAGGATTATACGTGAGGGTTTGATCATATCTTTATTGATGTAATTTTAAATTTAGTTTCGAGAAACTGGAGTTCTTAAACTATTATTTTTCAATAATCGGTACCACTTTTAATATATGAAAAAACAAAACACATTACAGTTTATATCAGTAAAATTTATGAAAAGTTTGAGCTCAATCCGAACACTTTCTCGTGCAGTACTTCCCAGAAAAAAACAACCCTTTTTTAGAAAATATTCACTTTTCTAATATTTTTTTTCCAATGGGGTATGAATACTACGACTAGTAATTACTAGCATAAATAGCTGCCCGTAGGGTGGCGTTTCTGCTAGTAACACAAATGTTGCGTTTCATCATCCTTCTTGTACTGTTTTCGTAAGTATTTTGGATACGCTTTAACTTTATTATATTTAAAAAAACTGATAAAAATTATCACTAACTTGAAAATACTAGGACGAATTTCATTCAATTGCTTCGTTCTACTCATTTATACTCAGGAACGTCGAGAGCC
>NW_013668790.1:57064-59438 GCF_000517525.1 Limulus polyphemus
GGTATCAAAACCAGATTTCTAGCATTGTAAGCCCGCAGACATACCGCTGTGCACTGGGGGTCACAGTTCCAAAGAACCGATACCTCGAACATTGAAAGTAAAAGAAACTACTCATGTAGGCCTAATGTTCATTCAAGTTGTTATATTACATAAACAGTAGTATATGTATGTTATATTAGGGACATAAGCCGATAACATTTTGAGGTATATTTGTAATAATTCCATAGTGTTACCCGTAATTAAAGCTTTCTAATGTTTTGAAAAATTATGTCGAAATTCTCGTAATCCTAATAACATTATTATAGAAACATGAGGAAAATGTTGAATAACAATAAGTAGAAAAAAACAAACAAACTCCAGTTCTAGAATAGTAGTCTCTGGAGCTAAGCTACATTTTTTCAGAACATCGGTCTGTCCCACTGACAGCCATGTTGGTCTTGTCTTCCTGTTTATCAATTTTAGTTCAACACTCGAATTATAGCTTTTCCAAATTTAAAACGCAATAATATTTCCATACTTTAACGCTGTTTTTATGAAATATTTGTTTGCCTTATATTGTCTTGAATGTGTAAGGTATAAATTACTGCATATACATGATTTTATCTCTGTATTGTAACCACTACAAATTTTTTCCGACTACTTGTGAGTACATTGTTATTTAGTTTACTATTTTCAACATTTTTGCAATTTGTACTCTTGCATTGTTTTCGTTCGTTACTTTTTCTCTCATTTTTGTCTTCAGCTTTTCTATTACGTGTTATTGTGTCACCCATATGTTACGAACTGGTATCTTACTGAAAAGTGCGACTACTTAATGAAGAGCGTTTGTTAAAAATGTCCTAGTATATTTTAAAATATGTTTTTGAATTACGTTTCTTTTTGTACCCCGATGAGGCAGCGGTAAGTCTTCGGATTTGTAATGCTAAAATCAGAGGTTCGATTCCCCTCGGTGGACACAGCAGATAGCCCGATGTGGCTTTGGATAAGAAAACACACACATACTTTTCTTCTTAAGATTTTTTTTTATTTCCTTCTTTTCACCAACATATAATAACCCATATTGACATATGGACATTCACGAGGATCCAGATAAACCAGTATTTGAAAACTTAATACTTTTATGTAAGAAATTTTCGTAACATGCTTCTTTAAAATAACTCAAGCTATGGACGTGCAACCTAGATTGGAGAAAGTCACTTTATGGTGTTCTAAGGAAATAAGATTTGTCAATTATTCTGATTATAAATAACTCTATAAACGTTGAAGAAGTATGTCGAAATTCTCGTAATAATAGTAGTATTGCTATAGAAACAGGATGAAAAGGTTGAATAACAATACGAGGAATAAAAAAACTCTTGTTTTTTTTAAATGATGCAAATGCAAAAATCAATCTATGTTAGAAACATTTTTTACTTTGAACAAGTATTTGACACACTTTCAATTTTAATCTGTTAATTTGTCCTAAATTCACCAACACTTAATTAACCTAATCTCCAATAGGCTGTTTGAATCCAGTAGTTTAAATCACATCTCGATTGTCTGTAAGAAGACTAAGGAGAAGTTTGTTTGCTGTGAAACCTTTATAGTTTTATGTTACATTAAACCTTTAAGGAAGATTGTACAAACTTCAAACCAAGCAGGTGGGACCTAAATCAATCCCATCCTTTATGTATGTATGTTTATACAGTAAGGGTAATAATTATGGAAACACACAAACGCAAAGAAAGTAAAAAAAAAAAAAAAAGATAATAAGTTGTATAATGTACTATTATTTTGTATTATTGATAAGAGCTTCTGATAGAAAGTAAAGAAGAGTTTATGATAATATGTCAACCTCAATATATCTGCTATGTTCTGCGCTGAAGAAGCAGTTCGTTTAATACCAAGGCTGTTCAGGCCGGATGGGATACGACAGAAATGGGTGAAGTTGAGACGCTACTTATATCAGCAAATTGTTTGAAAACAGCTGTTGTGGTGTAAACTAGATTAAGCTGGTGAATAGTAGTTTTTATCAATTTTATTTGTGTCACAACACATCAGTATTATGGTAAAGATTGTTTAACACCATATTATTTATTAATTTATAGTAACACCATATATGGGAACCCTTTCCTTTACCAGAGCATTACTTCATGAATTCGTAACATTGTTTATGTATAACGAAAATACAAATTTCAAAGCGAGAAACAAAGTTTATTTGTTCATTATATATTATTCTTAGAAACCTGCTTGACAGTTGTATGTGTTTATATATATATATATATATTACGTTTTGTTTAATTTATACATCCACTAGAAATAAACCAATTCATGACTATTAATTAATAAACCAACCCATTCATGACTTTATTGGAGATCCACAGGAGTTATGCTT
>NW_013668790.1:59448-64147 GCF_000517525.1 Limulus polyphemus
TATATATATATATATATATATATATATACGTTTTGTTAATTTATACATCCACTGAAATAACCAATTCATGACATTAATTAATAACCAACCCATTCATGACTTTATTGGAGATCCACAGGAGTTATGCTTCTTGACGGTCCTTTTTTATATATAATTTTAATGATGCAACTGTAAAAATCTGTCTATTTTGGAACCATTTGCTCTGATTACTTCTTATATTATTCGACAACTATTGAAATAGCACAAACTACACATCATATATATATATATATATAATATTGTTCCCAAAATAAAGAAGTGATATTAAACTGGAGGGGGGGGCTTAACCTAATTAACACCGAAATATTTATCATTCGAGTAATTAATTATATAAACAGTGTCTCAACCACAACTATGTATGTCATATCCCAGCCGGCATTATGAGTCCTGATATTGGTTTTGTCTACAATGGATATAGAAGATATAGTGTGGTTGAGATATTGTTACATTCTTCTTTACTTTCGCTTCTAAGTTCTTATAAATACGTAAATGGCGCCTCTGATAATGAACACAAACAGACAAGTTGAGTGTCATTTATTTGGGGGATGGAGCTGAAGAAATTAACTATTTTCTGTCTTTGGGAGTCACAATGTAGAGAGTTTAAGAATCTAAAAAAAAAGGCTAAATCGTAATATCTCCAGATGGGGTTGCTGAGTATCAGAAATCTCTGCCGATCTCCACGCCACCCCATGTGGATACGCCCCTGGAGGCGTGCGTTTGTGTTCACTTTCAGTTCGTATCTTCGATAATTCAAATCATATTAATGTAAGTTTTAAGGTTTGCACACAAAATATGTTAAACTTTGATGTTACTATTCTTATGTAGAAAGTGAAATTTCATATACCGCACTTGTTCAGATGTCAATTTGGGATCATTAGTGTGAACCATATCTTCTTTGTAAAGGTGAAAATATATAGAAAAGATGACTTCACACTGGAAAAGTTTTTTACCAAACATTTTACTCGTATCATGAGAGATCATTGTTGATATTTTCAACCTGAACAACACCTTATCCAAGATATGGGCTACATGGTTATATTAGAGATCTCCAAGTTTTCAGTTATAGTTGTTCCTAATTTTGTCCTACTGAACACAGGAAAGGAAGCTAGGTAGCAGCACTGGCCGTAGTCCCAAAGGCTTTGCCTGTCTTTGAAACGAACCAAGAGGTTAACTTTCATTCTTATAACGCCATTATAACTAAAAGCAGGAAACGTATTCAGTGGCATGCAGCGTAAACGTTAGACTTTCAAATCTGCAGCCTGGTACGCAAGCACTAGGGAACAACGGATTTTTCCACCTGTTCTAATATAATTCAAAACACTAGCCGTATATAATGATACCGTACTCAAAACCTAGTAAAAAAAAGCATTAAAGCGACCGACCGTAATTAATTCTTGCTTACCATAGAGGTGTACTTGGTACGCCTACTCTTTCTGTTCCCAGGAGCCATATAGGTATATTTTGATAAGTGATTTCATACTGAATCCAACGATATAAGTTTTGTAAGGCCTTTGTTCAATAATTGAAACAATAAATCAATGAAATAAAAAAACTGATATCTCGTCAAATTGTTCTGGTTCCTGGGAATACAAAACAAATGGCCGCGAAAATGTTAACATTGTTGAGTGACTTATATTTAAATATAACCAGGGTGAAATTAGTAGACTGTTGCCTGCACAAGTCACAAACCAAGTCTCTATATTCCTAATTATTGTCAGAAAATGCAAAAGGTCTATTAAGTATACTGGTCGATTTTTGTTTACGCATATATTAGGATTGTCAGTTCTTGTAAACGCTTGCTGTTAAAACATTGAAAAACGTTTAGTCAAACTAGAAAACTAACACAAATCACGTATTTTTCTGAATGATATGTTCTGGGACTGTCAAACGTTTTACCGTTTTTCTTTGTATATCTATGTTAATTTTTTAAAGTTTTAATATGGTTTTTCAGATACTTTTACCTTGTCGCTGGTAAACCATCTACAAATTATGTTCATAACTATATTTTGATCTTGCTATATCATTTTTAAACTTAGATTAGGTTTCTCATAAAATTGACCCCCCCCAGTGGCAAAGCGGTATGTCTACGGACTTACAACGCTAGAAACCGGGTTTTGATACCCATGACGGGCAGAACACAGATAGCCCATTGTGGCTTTGTGCTTAACTAAAAACAAACTCCTAAAATTGTTAATGTTTTTAGTATGGAGTAATAAGTAGTGAAACGTGATGGAATTTCGTGGGACAGAAATTTGAACTGATATATTTTAGTTTGATACTTTTAGTAGATATGTTATTGGTTGAAACTATAAATTAAACAATTATTAGTATGCCTGAAAATTATGATTACAGTATTTGTAAATGATCATTTATAGAGATCTTTGTTTCATTTAGTTCAGCATCATTAATTGTTGTGTGATACATGTGTGTTCACAAAGGAGTTCAACAAATATAGGATGAAACTGAGTACTAGATCTATAACTCATTGTTATTACATGTTAATAAAGAAATAACAAGAGTAAAATAATCTTTATGAAATGAGGAACTTAGTAGGCTTCTGAATTTATCCGGCTGTGACTTTGGGTTTCATATGGGAGGTCTTGCATTTTTTATTGGATCAAAGATGGCTTCCATTCCACAGTTTTCTAGGGCTTCATGGTACTTTGATCCTCTTCTAGTCAATGCTGCTAGATGTATTGGATAGTAGCAGATGTCATGGAGCAGATTTGTATCTGCATGATGTTGGCAAAATATATTTTGCTTGTTTGTCTTTTCCACATATTTATTTCTAGGGCTTACCACTTCTAAGACTTCATTACTAGGGTTTTTTGTATCATCCACTTCTTGTAGCTCTGAATAATTGTATTTATAAAGTTTTGCATTGAATATATTCATATAATCCCTCATTTCTCAGAAAGTATCTGAAGGTGATTCATATATAGCCATACCTTGGTTGTTGTTGTGTGTGTGTTTTTGTTTATGTAGCAACGTACACAATCTCATGTAAATGTAACAAGGCAGGAGTTTTATGTTTTGAATTATAGTTAACTTCAGTCACTTCTAAAGTGTTTAAAGGCTTTATAAACAAGTGTTGTTTCCCTTACCACTGTGCTGTTTTCTTACCAATACTTACCAGTTGTTAAAATTAGATAAAGCTCAGAATTGTTTTTAAGGTTATAGAAAGTGTGTTCAGAGCAGGGGCTTCCACAAAAACAGTTCGGGGTTGTACCCGACCTCATTTGTGGTATAATAGTCATTCAATAGGCTTTAAAGTTCTATTCAAAAGTTAAATACTGATGATACAGATTAAATTGCTGTAAAGTACTAGTTGACATTAGGACAGGATATGTTAATGTCAGAAAACATACATATTGTACTGAAAAAAGCAAAAACATCTGTTCTTAAGTGTTTCCTTAAATTTTTATAGATTTGCATAAAGGGATATTCAAAGAGACGAAACTCATTTGTGATATTTCAAGGGACCATCTTTCTTCAACTTATAAAGACACTGATGATTTTCAGTATCAACTACCAGGTGGAGCAGCAAGTAAAATGAAGCAACCAAAAACACAAACTGAACCGTCAGGTGAGCAAGTGATGAAAGAGAAAATTACAGACATAACTGACAGTGGTATGTTGTTTATCTCCTTAAACTCATATTTTTTTCGCGTTTACCGGAATTATTTTCATGTTGTCCTAATAATTATCACCGTACTTCATAAAATTTCCAGTCTATTTATAAAAGGTGGATAATAGCATGGTTTAAATTAGTTTTCTGCCAAAGAGACATAAACGTTAATCGGGATTTTCGAACGGATGCTGGGAGCGACCGCTTGGGTTTAAGGAGTTAATAAACTTGCATCTTGCATGCAGCATATATTAATTTATATTTCTGATATGTAATAAATAATGGGGGTGAGGTGTGCAAGATTTTCTTCAGCTAATCATGAAACGTTAATCCTCTATTTTGAGGAGGAAATGATGTATATAAAGATACTCTCAACAAGTCATTATCCATGGTTGAGTTTAAATGTAAATACAATGACAATCATTATTACTAGTGGCGTGTCACGGCCTGGTGGTTAGAACACTCGACTCGCTATCTGAGAGTCCCGGGATCAAACATAGTGAGGGCATTATAATGTAATTGTAACGGTAAATATTAGCCTACGAGTTGGCAATAAGTAATGTTGACTAGCTGTGTTCCTATAGTTTATCACTTAAAAATTAGATGTACCTAGTACAGATAGACCTTGATTAGCTTTGTGTGAAAGTTCAAACAAAACAAATACAATGACTGGTAACTAATTGCTTATTATATGTGAAGTATAAAATGTAGATAAGTTAAAAACATTAAGTATAGGAAAATAATATCACATTGGGGTATGATAGTTATATATATATATATCTATCTGTTTTTGATATTTACTTATGACATAACTCATCTTGTAGTTATATATATTTCTTTCTGTTTTTGATATTTACTTATGACATAACTCATCTTGTAGTTATATATGTTTCTTTCTGTTTTTATATGTAATTATGACATAATTCATCTTGTAGTTTTATATATATATATATCTTTCTGTTTTTATATGTACTTATAACATAATTCATCTTGTAGTTATATATATATATATATATTTCTGTTTTTATATGT
>NW_013668790.1:64943-75407 GCF_000517525.1 Limulus polyphemus
ACTTGTATCGCTGAAGTTCCTCGGAAATAATTTCTACCGGAAATTAACAAACAAGCAGATACGCAACAATATCTTTCAGTTTTCAATATGTACTTATGACATAATTTATTTTATAGTTGTATATCTGAATCCAACTTTTCAGTTAGGTATATTTTATACTGTAGATGAACTTTAAAAGGTTAATTACCAGTTCAAGCTTTATATGTTTTGAAAGTGACATTATTTCATTTACATTTTCCTCCTCCTAAATAAATAAATAAAGATATTTATCATTAGTTTTATAATATTGTGTATGCACACTGTATTGGTACATGTTTTTGAATTATGTTTCTCCATCCTTATTTTATTCAACCGTTTCTCTGTATTTTTCATTTATCAGAAACCTGTAGAATATCTACAGAAAAAATTGAAATGGTGGATCCAGACAAAAAGAATAAATGTGATTTGATTGATAAAGTGAAGACAGTCACTAAGAATTATGAAAGTTCTGAAAATAAAATAATTTCAAAGGAAGAAACAAATCTTTCCGAAATGGTAGAAAAAGATAGGAAGGAAACAATTCCTATAGAGGTGGAAAAGGTTGGAGAAAAGGTATTTGTTGTTATCTATAGCATATTATTTTTTGTTTGTTTCAGTTTAATCTTTACTAGTTGGAACTGATAGAGATATTTTGTTTTGTACTTCAGGAGAAGGGCTATCATCACTTCAAAGGTTTAAAATAAATGTATGTAATGTTGTCAACAGTTTGTTTAAGTGTGTCTTCCTGAAACCTTTTGTTTTGTGTACCTAATTTACAAAGACAAATATTATATTACTCACTTAAATTCAAGAATATAAGAATTAAGTTTACTTTTATATGGTATAGTTAGTTCTTAAAAATAAGTAAATTTCATAGCTTATTGTTACAGAAATATATGGAAATCTAAACTAACTTTTGTTACAGTGCCTGTACATACATTCATACAGACTATTTCTTTTTTTTTCTCACTTGTTAAAGGCTTCTTCTGAGAGTTCATCAGCACAAGAGAGCTCTTACGCATGTCCTCTGTTTGGAGAGGTGGTCAACTCATCTCCTGCATTTACAACACATATTCATCAACACAATCCCAATAACTACAGCAGAACTTGCCAACTTTGTGGAAAAATTCTGAGCTCTACTAGCTCTTTAGATCGACACATGCTTGTTCATTCTGGAGAACGTCCTTTCAAGTGTAGGATATGCAACATGGGATTTACAACAAAGGGAAATATGAATCGTCACATACGCTCACATGGCACTCCAGATAACATCCAGGAAAGCTCAAAATCCCTTAAAATATCAAAGTATAAACCAGCATTAAAGCGTAAACCTTGTAGGACCCAAATTTCATCTAATTTAAATTCTGTTGTGAAGAAATTAGACTTGGACACTGAAGCTATCAATACTTTAAAATGTAATTCATTTAGTTGTCCTGTTTGTGGAAAATGTTTCAATGAGAAAAATGAATTTCAAAGTCATGTAGATGTACATTCTCAGGATCAAATTAAATGCTTCAAATGTGGTGTTATTATGAACTATATAGTGTACAAAGAACATTGTTGTCTCAAATACGAAAAAGAAAAAGAAGGTGACTCACAAAATACTCTTCTTCCATCCTCTATTGGTTTTCAAGATTTAACATTTGTTGATTTTTCTTTGGATAAATTTTCATTAATTGCTAAGCGTTTCTGTGAACAAAACAAAAGACGTCCAAGTAGTGCCTTTCATAATTTTTGGTGTCCAAAATGTAACAAAGGGTTTCCTTGTAGAAGTGCTCTTCAACTTCATGAGATGAATCATAATGACAAAATGAGAACTTACTGCCTAAGCTGTCAGTGTGATTTTCAGTCTGTGCTTTCTTTTCAGTCACACCAGTTGAAACACAGGGCTACTGAGCATTGCCTTGAAGAACAGACTAATTCAGAAAAGGATATTAAAGGATCATCTAATTCTAACTCTGATAAATTGGAAACAAAAAAGCAAGATTTTCTTGCTTTGTTACAATTACAGACTAAGGGATCTGAGGTTGCACTGAAACCAGCGTCTAATCGTGACATGCAAGAGGGAACTTTGGAAAATGCATCATTCTTCATTCATGGAAAACCACAAGAGGATGCTAGAAAGGTAACTGTTAGTGAGTCAATGAGAGAGTTTGCTGATGTCCAATCAATTTTGTCTCTTACATCCAAGTCTCCTTTGATATCCAATGTTCAGTTTCTCCCTTTTGTTGCTTCTCCTGCCTCATCATTTCAAGTCTCCACCAGCTTTTCACCTGAATCACCTCTGTCAGCTAGCACTGCTTCAATCAGACCTATCTCTTTATCACAAAATGACCAAATGGATTACAAAGAAAAAGTAGAAAATGTCAGTTTACCAGAAATGGAAGTTAAAACTAAAAAAAATGGAGAGTACCCATGTGAACATTGTAACTTTTTTTATAAAAATTTAACTTCTCTTAAAAGACATAAAAGGTGCCACTTCCAGAAGTGTGTAACACACTCCTGCTCTTTGTGCTCCTACACCAGTCAAGACAAAAGTACTCTGATTCGTCATCTACGAACCCATGATGGAGAGAGGCCATTTCAGTGTGGTATATGCAAATATTCTTTTACAACTAAGGCCAATTGTGAACGCCATGTCACAAAACGTCATAAAAAGATTACTAAAGTGGAGATTCTAGGTGCTATGCAATATAATCCCAAAGTGGCTGAATTAAAAGAACCTAAAGAAGTTAAAACCAAAATAAATGATTCAGACACAATATGTAAGTATTGTAATGTAGATTTTAAGTTCAGTCGTGTACTTAAACATCATCTGAGGTCTCTCCAAAATAGCTGTAGTCAAAAACCATTTTGTTGCATGGTTTGTCATTTGGGTTTTTCTACAAAAAATAATTGCATCAGGCATGTCTCAAAACAACATCCTGAAATGAAAGAAAAACTTGATGAAGTGGTATCTGCAAATATTACAAGTGATATTTCTAACCAAGAATCACTCCAACTAGCAGAACAAAATCTACAGAAAGATTTTTGCAGCAGATCATCATATGGGTCTCAGCTAGAGACATTAACTGTTACAGATCAACCTCTCAATCTTATGTTGCAGTTAAATTCCTTTCCTCAAAAATCAACTAGAACGAACACTGCAGACTTCAGCAAGATAGATGATATTATTTCAGCTGCTAACAGTCTTGTCACTTTGTCAACCATGCCTCCTCCACTACAAGAGGAACCCTTGGACTTGGCTGTGCATGCATTGGATCTCAGGCTGAAAACAAACCAGAAACTAGAATTTTCAAAAAATTCAAACCTTGCTAGCATTTTTAACATTTCTGGAAGCTCTATGATATCTAGTTCACAAAAGTATCATTCCCCATTTCTTTTATCTTCATCTCAAGTTAGGGCAATGAATACTATTCATGCTATACCTAGAAAATCTGATTCTCCCTATGGAATGCTTCCTTTACTAAAAAATTACATATCTGAAACAACAAACCAAAAAGATGTTTACATGACCTATGAAATGATAAATGATAAGCTAACTCCACATAACCAAAAGTCATTTATTTGTATCTATTGCTCTGCTGGATTTACTTTAAAATCAAACATGGAACGCCATATTAAAAAAAAACATCCTGAATGTGCACGACCTTCAAGGAGTAGAAATTTCATTCCACATTTAACAAAGTCTGTGGAAAAGCCTAGTGTACACAAACTTTCTAATAAAACAAGAGCTGCTCTAAGAGTTAATGTTTTTCGAAATAAAGTTCAAGAACTGTCTGATAACCAGGAAGAAAACTGCCAAAGTGATCTTTCAGTGGGTGCTAATGATAATGAGTCAGAAGGAAGTGATTATCAAGAACATGAACTCAACTTATCGCTGTCCAGAAAACCTCACCATCCTATTTTTTTTCAAAAAGATGCTTTATGTAGCACTCTTTCAAAAACATATGATACTGGTTATAACAAAATTACTAAGGATAATGTAGAGACCAGTGCGGATTTAGCTAGTCTTACAGCAGTTATTGACACTGCCAATTCTCAAGGTTTTCACCACTACTTAAGGGTTGCTAGAACTGTTGAAAAACAATCCAGCAGCAGTTGTGACTCCATAAACAAAGAACATATACAAACTGAGAAGCAAGATGCTTTAGAAGAAGAGAGAACATTTTCTACTAGCAACAACAACGCCTCAAAGAAAAAAAGGTACTATATACATTCTCCAAACAGTGTATCATGTCCATCTTGCTCTCGAAAGTTTCCTTGGTCAAGTTCTTTACATCGACACATTTTAACTCATACTGGTCAAAAACCCTTTAAGTGCCCTCAATGTCCAATTTGGTTTACCACAAAGTCAAACTGTGAGAGACATTTACTCCGTAAGCATGGTCATAACAGTGATATCCACACACAGAGTGTTCAAGAAAGACCATACAAGGGTAACTTTACTCCAGTAAAGCAACAAAAACATTACTACTTAAAACATTGGACCAAAAGAGGTAGATTTTGTACCTCTAACTATTCGGATTCAAAACTCATTAATCATGAACGAAATGAAGATTGTTTTGACACTTTGGAAGTGTATAGAGTTCAAGAGGAAAAATATTTTAATCATAGTGCAAACGAAATGGAATATGGTTGTTCTAGCCCAGATCTGAAGAATAAAAATGTGAATGAAGTACAATGTCAATGCTGTGATGAAACTTTTCTCTCTCATAAAGACCCTGAAGTTCACAAAGGAGAGCATTTGGATCTACCTTACAAATGTCATTTATGTGATAATGCTTTCAGTACAGGACAGGGTTGCCTTGATCACCTGCAACTAACTCATAATGGTGAATACCAATTGTTAATAAGCAAGAGAGCTTTAGATTGAAATTCTACAGAATAAAATGATGTGGTGAATTCTCTTGTAAGTGTGAACAATGATAATAGTAATAACGCTGAAGGTGAAAATAGTGAACCCAAAAATAAGCAACTGACATATGTTCAACAAAAAGTTATCTGTGCCTTGTGCTTGCACCATTTTTGGTCAACAGAAGATCTAACGCATCACACGAATACACACACACTGGTGCTAAGTTTTCTCTAAAACATAGCAATACTTGACATCATCATAAACACCAAGGGCAAGACTTTTCATCTCTCCAGGACAGCACAGATGAAGACTGCCCGTCATTGAACTTCAAGATGAGGCCTAGATCAAAATCACAGAAAAACCCAAGTCAGAATTCACCTTTAAAGTGGAATAATAGTATAGTATCAATTGAGCAACAGGAATTATCAGTTACAAACATTACTTCCAAGGAAACCATTGGAGAAATGACTGGTGAAAATGCTGTGATCCAGAATCTCTTGGGAATCCAGGATTCAACAGTTATCGATCAAGTGCTTGATTCTGCAGCTAACCTTCTTGGAGTCCAAAAACTATGAGATCACATTGTTAGATGACATATTTCATAGTGTTAAAAAAAAGTATATCAAAGTGTAACATTGTTTTGATTGACATATGAGCAAGTTTTGGAAAAATTGTAATAATATAGGTGAACTATGCACTGATGTGATATCTATTGAGGTTTTTTGCTTTGAAATCCCTGTCAACGTTTGTAAGAAGTTCCTTTCTATGGTAATAAGCCTTTATTCCTCAGGAAAGATTGTATTACAGTCAATGTTAATCATTTTTGACTTGATAATATCATATTAATGATTGTGTTCATATTCATCTGTTACGTATTATTATGTGGTTAAATGGGACCAGATACTGTTTGCCAAATAATTAATGTGAACATTGTTATAGCTTGTAGATCTTGAATAGCTATAGAACTCAATACAATAGTGGGATTCATTTTATTTTTATATATACAGAATTGCATATTTAAATGAACTAGAACCTGGTGAGGAAGTGAAAACAGAGAATTTTGGAAGGTGGAGTATTGAGAACATTATATCTCTATATTCAGTCTGTTGAAATGAGGTATTTTGTGTTTACATACAAGACAATATTTTTTATTTGCTGATTTCATTAAGATTGTCATGTTTGCTTGCAAACCATGATCATACATGTAAGCTTATGCCTTTGATTAGAATGTTATTATTTATTTTTCTTAATCATACATTCAAGTTGATGCTATGTAAGGTTTCTAACTTTAGAATTTAATCACTGAACATACAGATGCATAAAGAAATCTTCAAGTCTGTAAACTAAGTGAAATTGTTATAAAATGCTAATGATTAAAAAACACAACTGAAGCTGATGATTTTGTGTACAGTATGTTTCTGTGAAAAGTCTGGCAATCATTAAGGTATTACTAAATGACACCCTAGATTAAGTAAGTGGAATATCTATTCAGAACTGAGATAGCATTACTTTTAAAACTCATATTAAAACCCACTGAAGCACAAATGTTTTTATTGTAAGATAAACAAATTATACATTCCTTCTCATATTTTTGTTTTAATATATGATATAAAACATTTCATCAGCTTGCAATCATGTGTAGACACAGAAAAAAAAAGTGCACAGAATGCTGGTTTTTGTATTTTCATTTATTTATCAGTAAGTATTTAAATAAACTAAGAGTATAAGATAATTCACGTGAGAGCATTTATCATTGTAATGAGAAAAGCTGTTCAGGTAGTTAAAATATGTAATGACATATATATTTTCTTTATTTCATAACAAAACTGTTATGAATTTTATACTATTACTCTTCACAAGGACAAGAAGGCAACTTTATGAGCAATATGCAATGGACCAATGTTGTAGAACAACCATTAATCTACTGGTGCTTGAAAAAAGTAAGATACATGCATACAATGTTTTGAAGAGGTTTACATGAAATAAAACAATATTTTGTGATCACATAAATACACTTTTTTTTAGTTTTAAGAAATTGGAAGCTTCTTGTTAAGTGATATACATTTAAAAGCTAGCTGAAGAATCATGACTTGTCAAAACTATTTATTAAATACAATTTAATAACATACAGAGATAATTAATGGTCTCCCAGTTCTCAAACTGTTTCTAGAGTTACACTGTGGAATACCTTCAAAGTAACCATTCCACTTACCAAATAATCCTGTCATCGTAATTGTATATTTATAAATGATTATGATTAAATTGATTTCCACTATTGGTTGATTTTGTGCATTATTTTTAAGTTATCTTATGAGAGAAATCCAAGAGATAATTAATCCAATAAATGGCTAGTAAGTAATAATAAGAGAATAGTACTATCAATGCTGCTTAGAATTTTACACAACAATGATTTAGCACTATGTCCAGAGCTGACAGATTATCAACAGTGAAGATCCAGTATAATAAACGAAGCTAATGTTTGTTATGGATTTCGAGCAAAGCTATACAAGGGCTATCTGCACTAGCCGTCCCTAATTTAGCAGTGTAAGACTAGAGGGAAGGGAGCTAGTCATCACCACCCACCACCAACTCTTGAGCTACTCTTTTACCAATGAATAGTGGAATTGACCGTCACATTATGATGCCCCCACGGCTGAAAGAGTGAGCATGTTTGGTGGGACAGGGATTCGAACCCGCAACCCAGAGATTGCGAGTCGAGCTCCCTAACCACCTGGCCATGCCGGGCCTTGAAGCTAATACATTATTAACAATATAGTTCTAAGACTACAGCTGACATTAATACATTATCCACAACTATATTGTATTACAATGTCTTAAGAAAATGTATTATTAACAGGGAATATTAGTATTATAGTTAAAACTAATACACAATCAACAAAAAGATCTGATACTACAGCAAAGCTAATACATTATACCAGAAACTCATACGTTACCAATAGTGAGGATATAATAGTACAACTATAGTGAATATATTGCTACGACAGTTTCTAGAAGGATCATGACTTTTCCTGGCAACTCTAGTCCTTTCTAGGCACCCTCTATTTTAGTTCATAAGCCCAGCAAATAAAGTGGAAATAATAATAGCAGATATTTGAGTCAAGTGAGCGATAGTGACCGTAAGTAAAGTGTGTGAATCGTTGTGAATTATAGTGTGTGTTTAAGTTAAATTACTGTGAAAATTCTGGGTATTGCAAAGTTGTATTGAGAAAGAATAAACTAGTTTTACTTAAGAAAGGACTTGTATCGCTGAAGTTCCCCGGGAAGAATTTATACCGGGAAATTAACAAATGAACAGAGACGTAACAAATTTGTGTCAGAAGTGGGATAAAAAAAAAGAAATGGAAACGAGAAGTCAAATATCAAACTACAGCTTAGCAGATTTGATGGCAGCAATACAAGAACAGCAAAAGAAACGGGAAGAACGAGAAAATAAACAAGAAGAGAGGTTTCCTGCCATGGCATCTTCCCTGTGTCAAAGTTGCCGGCATTGAGCTCTCTTGTGCCCAGGTTTGTTACAGTGCCAACAAAGTCCCTCAAACCTCTCTGAAAGCTGCCCCTTTCTGGCCTGGAATCCTGATGACTGTACCAACCTTGGTACCTCTGTGCTGGACTTAATGTAGGATTCGAATTCAAGAGCTCTAGCCATTGCATCCTGCACAGTAGAGGGGTGTGCTTGCTTTACTTGTATCTTCAGTTGTGGACTGTCCAAAGTGTCTACAAACTGATCCCTCAGCAACAGCTTGAGGACATCGGGTGGTGCAGTTGGGTAGGCCTTGTGAGCCATACTTTCCAAATCCTGTGCCAGCTCTTGCAGGCTCTCCCCTTTAAAACAGACTCTAGTCCTAAACCTAGCCCTTTAGACTTCAGACTGATTTTGAGTTCCATACCTGAGTTCTAGAGCAACTACCAGTGCTCTATAGTTGTGCCTGTCATCTGCTGACAACTGTCCAAGTATTTCCAGTGGTTGTCCCTTCAAGCTCGTTGCCATGTACACTGCTTTCTGCTCCTCTGCCCATCCATTCATCTTTGCCAGTAGCTCAAATTGTGCTCTATATGCTTCCCATGGTGCCTTCCCATCGAATTCCTGTGGCTTCCTTCGTACTAGATCACCCCTATTGCTAACACTCATGTCTGGAATGGGACTTCTGGCAGGACTGAAGATGTCTGCATTAGGGTTAAGCTGCGGGGTCTGGAAGGGGCTTCCTGTTGTCTGGGGCTAATTAGGTCCTTGGTTAATATATCCTCCCTGTGTAAAGGACAGTAAATCGTCCTTTAATGCATTTAATTCACTTTGAAATTTACTATTCTTTTCCATTTGTGTATGCTGGCTTGCTCTCAACTGTTGGAGACTTTCTTCGTGTTTCTTTTCTCGTTCTTCTTGTTTATTTTCTTTCTCCTCCAACCACTGCTGTAGTCTATCTTCTTGTTTATCTTCTTTCTCCTCCAACCACTGCTGTAGTCTATCTTCTTGTTTATTTTCTTTCTCCTCCAACCACTGCTGTAGCATTTTACACTTAGTTGTTGGGACTTTCACGATGGGGGTTGGTAGACGTCCCTCAATACGAACCACTACTGGTTTCCCCGAGGCAGACTTATTGGTAGTATTCTTCTTACACTGGCTCCTCATATGTCCTTGCTCTCCACAGTTCCAACAACCTTTCTGGGTAGCATCCCAAGCACACATAGTGTCTACGTGACAGGGAAGCTGGATGGCCAAAAGTGCAACTTTGTCATAGATTCTGCATCTATCAAGGTGCTAGATCACAAAGGAGTACCAGAAGCCATACAGAAGCTCTGTTGTGTGATGGACATTAGGCAAGGTTGTGGGGACCAGTGTGGGCATGAAGGAAAGACACAAAGTATACTTGACTGACATTGAAGACCAATGCATATTAGGGTTGGACTACTCACTACCGAGGAAGTGTGTAGTTAACTTTGATAAAATGACGTTTGGGAACAACAAAGGCCAAATTCCGGTAAGTGTTAAAAGAGAGGCTGGACTAACCAGGTGCCATCAAGCTGAAGTCAAAGTGACTGAAGGAGTTGATGATGGTGATGTGGAACCAAGTATAGATATTAAAGCAGAACAGGAGAAAGACCAAGATTTGAAGCCAATAATTGATTTTCTACAAGCAGGTGTTTTGCGCCCTGCTTGGGAGAAGGTGTCTAGCTTAAGCTCTGTGACAAAGAACTATTGGGCACAATGGGACCAGATGAAACTTGAATATGGTATTCTTGTTCAGAGATGGGAAACTGCAGATGGGAAAGTGTCGACCTGGCAAACAGTTATACCGAGAAAGTTACGGGAAGTTGTGCTGCGTCAATCTCATGATAGTTTAACAGGAGGACATCTTGGAGTTAAGAAGCCATTGAGTCACCTACAGCAGAGATTTTACTGGATAGGTATGAGGAAAGATGTGGAAGAATGGTGCAGGACCTGCAGTACATGTTTTGCTAAAAGGGGACACAAGCATACGGGACACAAGAGTAGCCATTGACATTGCAGGTCCATTGCCCCTAACTCGTGCTGGAAACAAATACATTTGTGTGGTGATGGATTATTTCAC
>NW_013668790.1:76371-76992 GCF_000517525.1 Limulus polyphemus
AAAATGTGACAGAATTCGTGAAAGTGTTATCGGAAAGGATGGATGATATTCGTCATCAAGTGCATTCAAACTTGAAAACGTCTGCTGATTCCATGAAGCTATGTTATGATAATAAATCTACTGAAGTCAGTTTTGTACCATGAGACAAGGTGTGGTTGTATAATCCCAGGAAGACCAAAGGGGAGTCTCCTAATTTGTCTTCTCCATGGGAAGGCCCATATGACATAATGGATCGTCTCTCAGACGTGACTTTTCGAATAAAATGTGGTCGGCGAGGTAAGCCAAAGGTGGTGCATTCCAACAGGCTTTGGCGTTATCACAGTCCAGGACATTTCAGTTGGGATGAGGTGACCAACAGAACAAATGACGCTGCTGAAGACGTGTCACTTGAAAAAGCCAATGTTGAGGAAGAAACTCTACTCAGTTTTGAGAAGAGAAACGGTGAAGCTCTTGATGAAGTTACTACCACTGATGTGACTGTTACTGACGATAGGACATTTCCTGATGAAGCAGATGAAGTCCACGTGAAGCAGAAGCCAACGAGACGGAGATCAGTACGGAAGAAGATACATCCCGAAAAATTAAAATACATTTTTGAATTGTAATTTTGTGTTTGTAATT
>NW_013668790.1:77531-79496 GCF_000517525.1 Limulus polyphemus
ATATAGAAAGTCTGTAAAGGTAACCACTTAGTTCCTTTCATCCTAGTTGCTCACCAAACTAAGTCAGTTACATAGGGCATCATATGTGCTCCATATTATAAATAATTATTGCAGTACGACACATGCTTATAGGTAGTAACAGTGATTTCTCCTACTGGGAAGGCAAGTGATGCCATAGGAATACAAGATATCTTGTTTGATAGTGAACATGGTCCTTAGTCATGTGGGAAGCTGATGTGTCATGGAAGAATCTGGTATTTTTCTTCTATGTGTATAATACATTGTTCCCTCAGTCTGGGACACATGTTCTACAAAATCTGCAAAGATTCTTGCAGATTCAGAAATTTAAGTGGATATTCAGATGTCTTTATAGTAAGAGGTGCTACAATACACTTCTAAGAGCCTTGTATGTATGTTTAAGCATTTTAATAAAGATTGCTTCACTTTACTTAAGTTTACCCCTAGTCTCTTTCTTTGCTTCAGACTCTGTCCAGGCTAGGATAAATCAGATTTTGCTTCACAATACAGTATCTGGTGATCTTCATGCTATTTTGTGACTCCTATCTGGATACTCAAGGGGAAGTTAATGAACTGAGAATACCACAATAAGTGTGTACTTGTTTGTTAAAAAAGTAAAATTAGCAGTACTTGGAAGACACTAAGATCTTATTGCTTAAGCTCAGGATGTGTGTGTGTGTGTGTCACAGTTGAAATAACTAGTCTAAAACATTTCGTTATTGAGGTATATTCCTGAAAGTTTCAAATTTTCGTTTGGTGTTCTGAATGTAGTTAAGACATGCTTATTTAAACAAATGTCAAAAAATCCAAAACTTGTGCTACTCCTTCGGTTCAGCTTAAGAGCTGTCTCCCCTTTTTATGTTATTTGGAATACTCTTTGATGTAGGCAATCTAATGATTGTGGGATGCAACATTAGGGCCCTTTGGTCTGACTTCAGGTGTGGAATAACTTTTTATTTCTTCTGTCCTTGTCCTGTGTGGACGTAAATGCATCTTTATTTTGTCCTTGTCCTGTGCTGACATTTGTGGAAATCCTCTCTTCTACCAGAGCAGCCAATTAGCTCTACCAGCCTGTACACTGTTTTGCTTAGTTTTCGGCTTTATTGGGACCTAGATCCTTTTCGGGATCTGTTATGATGTTACATTTCCTGTACTGGTGTTTAGTTGCACTGTTAAATGGTGTACATCACACAAAAGAGGGTGATGATATCACTTAAAGTCACTATTATGATTTCAATACCCTTATCAGGGCCATGTTCGACGCTCATCATTTGCAATGGTATACAATCTGCTTTATTTGGTATGCTAAAGTCTTGTATATTGCAAACAGTCCCATATACTCCAGTGCTTGTTTATTTTGTTGCGTATATTATATGTACTGACATATATAACCCTTTTTAATACACAATGTATACACTACATAAAAGATATATTAAGTAAGTCTAGCACTAGGTGGCTGGTTGCTATACTTATAATACATATTTACTGGTGAGAGGTACTCAGACTTATTTTCATCATGTATGATATAGCGATACAGTGTGCGTAGTAGTTCGATTTAGAATGTTGTCATACAGTAATTGTATGTTGGCATTGTTATGTAGGAAGTGGGAACTTGTTTAGCGTGGGACTTTGTATGCACTTGAGACTATTGAGTTTTGTAATTTTTGTAGTTTGTTTTTTATTTTGTTTGGAGCTATGTTGATCCATGATGGACAAGAGCACTTTATTACTGGTCGTATGAGATGTTAGTATATCTTCTGTATGTTGTTGGGTGATGTATCTGTATTATTTCCAGACAGACTTCTAACCTGGTTGACTCGTCTCCAGATTTTATTTGCGATCTTATTTATACGTATTTGCCAAGTTAATTTTGAATCGTAGGTAAGGCTTAGAAATTTTGCTGATGTTGGGTTCCGTGAAGATATAGTTCTGGGTTGTTTGAAGGAC
>NW_013668790.1:80199-96192 GCF_000517525.1 Limulus polyphemus
AAGCATAATTTATTTCTGAAGAATTGAGTTAAGGTCTTTCTTATTTGGTTGGCTTTTTATACATTGAGATCTTCAAATGTTCTACCATCAAATAAAGTAATCGTTCGCGCACTGTGCCACTGGGGGGGGGGGATTCAACTAGGATGTTAACTACCCCCTCCCCCCCCCCCCTTAAGATCCATTCAGGTAAAATGTGGGTTTTCTGGTTTTTAAAAAATACAACGAGAATCAAGGGACGAATTTTACTAAATATTGCAGCATACGGTTTAATATGCAAAAGTATTTCTCGGTTACAAGAAATTTCACATTGCACTGTTATCTACCCTGCTTTTGTTTTGAACTTCGCGCAAAACTAGTCGAGGGCTATCTGCACTAGCCGTACCTAATTTTCAAGAGGTAGACAAGAGGGAATGCAGCTAGTCAACACCAGCCACTGCCTACTCTTTACCAAGGAATAGTGGGATTGTCACATTATAATACCCTCAAAGCCGAAAGGGCGAGTATGTTCGTGAAAGGGTTTCGACCTACAGATTGTTAGACGAACGCCCTAACCACCAGGGCTTACCATGCTTTTAAACAGATAAAAGAAAATACCGAATGCTGTAATATTTGCTTTACCAAGTGAAAAACCATTCGGAAATAAGGAATTTTCACCAGACTCTTATTTATCATTGCATTATTGTTCATTTATCCCTAGCTGAAAATTTATCAAAGGGTGCTTTTATTATTTGCATTTGGCGATTTTGAAAATTTAACTGTAATCGATATGGTAGTTTTAACATTGACCAAATAGTAAGAAGTAAAACTTTTCGGAAAAAAAAAATCACTCCCTCCATATTTAATATTTTGAATTATTTGTTACTTAGCCCACGATACTGATTATATCGAATGATCTTTCAGTATCAGTTCAAGTTTTCGAAAATTTAACAGTAATCAAGAAATGAGCTTTACATTCCACCTTATCGTATGGAGTTGGATATACCAAATGAAATGCGAAGCTATTCAGTAAAATGAAACATTTCAGGTATTTATCTATGTCGCTTAGCCTTTTCCGACCATACTCTATTTATTTGCTGATGAGTTTTAAACGAATTTCTTAGTCACTTCAGCTGAAACTAGTCAAAACAAGACTTGGATCTGTGGCATTCTGAGATAAACTTGTTTCTGCGTAAGTATCAGTTAGGTCTGTTTAATAACGGAAGAACCAAGCAGAAAATTTATGAAGGAATCTCAGTATAAAAACGGATCGAGTTTTACGCTATTTGAGAAATGAGCATACTGAACACGTTTGAATAAAAAGTGAAAACAATCTTTATTAGTGACTCAATAACAAGAATTCAGTGTGCGTATTTGCGTAAACGTTTAGAAATTACCGATACTGAACCAGTGATTAGATCGTCAGCTTTTCTCTCTCAAAATGAATCTCTTCAGAACTAAACACGACAAAAAGCATGTAGAATTTAACAACACCATAGGTTCTGATCTTATAAAAAAACCTAATTTTGTCATTTATATTTACAAAGTATATTATTTTCTAATAGATTTTCTTCTGAAATTCCAGGGGGGTACAAGCATCATCCACTTGGCCAGTGACAGGACGTTGCAGAAATTGACCCTTCCAACACTTAAGCAGAGTTTGCTGCAACATCCCCATTAGCAAAGTAGATACAATCTGCTATTGAGAACAACAAAGACAACTAGAACAAAACAAATTCAACAGTTTTTTCTGAAACACGGATTTATGTCAAACTACATAGAAATAGACAAAAACAAAAAGTTAAATGTTTCTACATTACTAGGGATAGTTGAAAAACACATGATAACCCACGTATCACAGATTGACGATGACGGACGACAAGCTGGACTATTAGTAAATTATGACTTGCAAACAAAACATCACTGGCAATATCGACCCAATAATATTTTAAATGGATAGATGCAAGTTATGAAGAGATATATAACGATCTATATAATCCAGAGGACTGTGTGTAGTAACTTTTATGATTGGTTATTACATAATTAATGAAGGGGAGTAAATAAAATAACTGCAAACCTGGATATCTATTTCGTTGTGCATACATCACGATTTGCAGACGTACCAGTTTACGATTTTCTATATTCTCTCATTGAATATAAAGGATTGCGAGTTGTGAACACACTTTTTAAAATAATTTATGCGTTGTCTTTTATTCAATAAAATCTCTGTGTTTCAGAAGAACTAAAACCTGCGAAAAAAGAGAGAGAAAAAGAAGTATGGAAAAACGCCACATAAATACTCTGGTAGAAAGTTTCGTAGGGTATCCAAAAAGATCAACGGGTTACATACTTCAACCAATGGTTTATATACTATTCTAAACCAAGCCAGTTGTATTAGCACTCCACTACCTGTTTCAATAGGCTAACTTCATAGAAGTCCATATAAAAATAACTGGATAGGTGTGCTAATCATTTTACGTAAACATAAGCTAATATACTGCAACCTTTATTAGTAAGTATGAAGCAGACATGTATGTAGTAATAAAGGTTGGAGTATATAGCTTTTGTCCACTTTAAAAAATTAAGCACACGTATCCGGTTAACAGGGGCGTGGTTAAGTACATGCACAAACTTCATGAAAATGTTGACAAAATTACCCAAAAATACGTATAAATAAATATATATTCGATACTGGTTATGATTACAACACTCTTCTTGTAAAGCTGTGCGGAAAAGTAGCAAAAAATAGCACTTTCTGAACATTACTTATTGAGTACTTCACACTTTAAAAACTCAATACAAAATAAAGTACCATGATTTTTATGGAATTATATATATAGCATTTCAATAGCAATGTATATACTTACAGTAAAACAAAGTGTCTCAAAATATAACGACAGAATAAATACTACATGACAGTGAAAACGTACAAAGATTTAATAGTGACCTATGACCTGACCTGTCACAATGGCGTGAGGTCAGCCTAAATAACAATATGCTAGATTAATATCAATTTATATTTAATAAGTACAGTTAATTTTCAATAAATAATAATTTATTTTTATTTACATACGTTGTTTGAATAAGACAAATTTAATGTTTAATAAATAATGATTTGAGTCATTGAAATATTTTGTCATCCTACATACTCTCCAAACCTAACATGAAGAAAACATTTTCAGGAATTAAAATATCATCTAAAGAAACTTTAAAAAAATCCAGTTTTGTGATTTATTCCCAAGTTTTCTACACTTCCTACTAACTTCTGTTGTTTTTCTCTACAGAAGTTACATCACTGTCTCACAAAACCATAAATAACTTCTCAAACCACTTTATTCATTTTACATTGATATAAATACTTTTATAATCTACTCTATCCAATGTATTTTTATTCAATTTACTTGAAGCTATTTTTAAAGCAGAGTTTCAATGGTGGTTTTTCAGATCACATGCTGTAAAGGTCATAAAAAGGTTGTGAACAATTTGTGATTAAGCACAAAGCTACACAATGGGCTATCTGTGCTCTGCACACCACGGGCATCAAAACCAGATATTTAACCTTGTAATCCTGCAGACTTACTGCCGAGATCCTAGAGAGTTTTATGAACAGCAGCTGTACTAAAAAGACCATAAAAAGAGAAGGAAAATCACGTGTGAAACAAATCTTTGGAATATACATATTCGTAGCAATTATTAAGCTTTGCTTTGGGATGAGCAAAATAATCTTATAAAATCTTTAAGTTTTTTTCTTTTCCTTTTAGGATGAGATTTTTCTGAACCGTGCATGAATATAAGTTTGAACATTTTTCTTTGCGAATCACACTAAATAATTGTTACAAAATGACAAAATATCAATTCTAAGATATTTCTGTGTAAAACATAGTTGAAAAAGTAACAATTATTGTTTTCACTTAAATGTGATACGCAGTTGTACTCTCGACACCAGAAAGGTGCTCACCAGTCCAAATAAAGTTAAATGCACAAATAATGCATTGGGTAAACTACAAACATAGCTTATTATGTTACTGTGTGAGAGCCTAGTAATGGAACCTACACATTAAGCAAACTTTTTTTTTTCTGTTCAAACATAAAGCTGTACTTGGTTTGACTTTAATATAGCTGAGACAATAATATATTCCAGTTTTTGTATGTAATATGGAAAGACAGCCAAAGAAGTTACTAGCTGGAGTAGCATTAGGTTGTTTGTTTGTAGTTAAGCACAAAGCTACACAATGGGCTATCTGTGCTCTGTCATCCACGGGTATCGAAATCCGGTTTCTAGCAGTGTAAGTCCGCAGACATACTGCTGTGCCACTGGGGGTCAAGTAGCATTAGGAGCAGTGTAAGAAGGATAATTTGTGCTGTTCCGACCAAGAGTATCAAAGCCCAATGTTTTCCACTATAAGCCTTTAGACTTCCCACTAATCCACCAGAGAGGGAGAGCCTTATTTATTGTTGTGAATTTAACGCAAAACTACTCGAGGGCTATCTGCACTAGTCGTCCCTAATTTAGTAGTGATAAACTGAGAGTCATCACCACCCACTGCATACTCTTGGGCTACTCTTTTACCAGCGAATAGTGGGAACAACCCTCATATCATAATGTCCCCGTGACTGAAAGGGCAAGAAGATTCGGGGATGGGAGTTTGAACCCACGACCCACAGATTGCAAGTCGAGTGCCCTAACCACCAGGCCATAAAAAAAAAAAAGATGAACATTAATTCACATCAAATGGAAATATTTTTCATGTTATGAAAATAATTCATGGCAATAAAACACGCAAACTTTATTTATTAACAAAGAAATTGGCTTAAGTAAAATAGTTTTGATCATTAATATGTTGAAAGTTTTAGAATTTCCTAACCTAGGTGACACCACGATAGCTTACATAGCCCTACTCTATCAAGTGGTTAGATAGAGCAGTAAATTTGTCCACTGTATAATGTAACCATAACATATTTTGCCCACTTCTAACTGTATTGGTGCTTAAGTACATGTTACTGACAATCAACAACAAACATACACATGAACAAATCATCAGTAAAGCTTTTATTGGCACAAGAACAGTAGAAATGCTATGAAAATAGATATATGAAGGTTCGATACAATATGTAAATGCTTTGTGAAACAATCAAGTACACATCTAACTTGTGATTTATTTCAAAATGACTGATGTAACATAATTTTCACTTGGCATGGTGAAAGACAAACACAGCAATGATAAAATATACCACAACAATACTTTAATTTATCCATGGCAGATGTTTTATCTCTTTGATCAAAGCATTTCGTGCATAAAACACGAAGAGTGGAAGTTAAGGTTTCTCACTGTGATGAAATGTACAAACAATGTACAGAAATATAAGAAAATGAAAGAATTTGTGCATGACTTATTTCAACTTCTTATGTTATATTTTAATGGTTCATGTGGAACTAGAGATTAGCGATACATATCAGAGACATAATGAGTCAGAAATTGCAGATGATTTGTGGTGTTACTGACTAGTAGCACCTGACATAGGAGCATTATTTACCATCATACGGAGTGATGAGTACGTTATATTAAAACGATTTTGAATATTCAACTCAGTATAAATCACCTGACAACAACAGTTGATATACAGTCATAATGGAATGTATCAGAACAACATTTTGACACTGTTTGGTGTTTAGTAGCTAGTGTGATGAAAATTAATAGTTTTTTGGAAGGGCAAGAAACAACTCTTTCCAATGCAAAATACTCATGTAGTCATATATAATACAGACATTTTCAGATCGGAGACATAGAATTTTCAATATGGGATATCCTCTCTACTTAATGGCATTGGAAAACAATGGAATATGGATAAATTTAGGGCAACATGTCCATCCAGAAAGATACCTGGAAAAATTCATACCCAAACCAAGATAAATAAAGTGTGGTGTCTTGTAACAGGTGAGAATCCATGAATAAAAAGGTCAGTGTCAAAAGCAGCCCAGGCCTGAGGCAACGGTACACAACATAATCAAGAAGGATCTCCATTTGGAAAAGTGCTACAAGTTGTGTATATAGAAGTTGCTTACACAAAATAACTGTTCAATCATCACATACCTCAAGCAGCTGGAGAATGAAACAAGTATTCATGGTATTCCTCATGGAGACATACCAATCAAGTTGTCAAGTGCAGCATCTATGGATTTCTGTACAACTGGACTGTTAAAAATGCCATCCTTGTATGCTACATGGCAAAAGCAAGTAGGGTGGAATATATGCTCTATGTTTGATGGCCATAACTCCTTGACACTCATCACATTGTTATAGTCCACTTTGCTATGCCTGATCATGCTATGTTTGATGGCCATACTTCTTGACATTCATCACATTGTTACAGTCCACTTTGCTATGCCTGATCATCACATTGTTACAGTCCACTTTGCTATGCCTGATCATCACATTGTTACAGTCCATTTTGCTATGTTTGATCATGCTATGTTTGATGACCATACTCCTTGACAATCATCACATTGTTACAGTCCATTTTGCTATGTCTGATCATGCTATGTTTGATGACCATACTCCTTGACATTCATCACATTGTTACAGTCCACTTTGCTATGTTTGATGACCATACTCCTTGACACTCATCACATTGTTACAGTCCATTTTGCTATGTCTGATCATGCTATGTTGATGACCATACCCCTTGACAATAGTCTTGCCATAAGCTTGGTCAGAATGAGGGAAATTACCAGGGCTTCTGCACATATAGGAAAGGAGTATTCCACTTTATGGTATTTTATTTGAAGCTAATAATTCTGAGTAAGTGTACAACTGTAACTGTAGTTCATCTTTATAGCTCACTATCAAAGTAAAATCTAGAATCTGATAGAATCCAGCCTCCTGACTTGCTAATGTCACAAATGATCAGTGATGACTGTTCTCTATTTGTGCTTGAAAAGTCAAAGTTGTTTTATACTAACCCTATCATTTGCAACCTGAATCTTGAACTATGTGCCACATAGAAAGCAAGACTTAAACATGGAAGGCTAAAAACTCAAGTTTTACTGAAAGAAGTGACTATGACATCTTGTGCTATTGAACTGGCAATTAAAGAAAGACACAATCACCTTACAGGTAAGTGTACCCTCACAAGCACCAAATATTATTTTACAAGTCCCACCACTGTTCACCAGACACTTTAAGAAAAGGTTGTTCTGCTTAAGCTATGCAAAGGACAAATTACTCTAAATGGCTGAGATTCCAAAAGTGACATACCATTAATGGAGGTAATTGAACAAAACCCACTACCACTCCCAGAGATTAAAGAAAACAAGTATTAGCTGTTTTACCAGTGTCTGAATAAGGACTACACTAATCATTATTATCATAGGAACAAGGTGTGGGTACACCTCCAAGATGACTATGGTTACAAAAGGGCCCTAAAGATACTTCCAACTCTCCCAACTATGAGAATAGAGGAAAACTTGCATCATGTTCAGAATGCCCAAGAGACTAATACCAGCAAGGAAGGCTGAAGTTTTGTTCAGATGTAATAATTTATACTTTAAGAGTACAGATAGATGAACCATTCTGAAATAAAGAAAGTGTTTACTAGCACCTCACAACATGGAACCCAGTAACCTGTAACCAAGATGTGAAATCTTTCTAGTATCTGTAGCTTTACTGTAGAAGAAATAAAAATACATCTTCACTATCTTCTGGATAATCAATGTTGGTGTCATTAACCACTTTAATGTCTGTCCTGCATTTGGTAACCACATACACCTGGAGAAATGGCAGTTTTATTTGTCTCCTATCTGTCCTATTACCGTGGATGTGATCCTGTGAGTCTTGTTTTTGTTTTTAACTATGGAAGTAGAATAATGTTCATGTTACTTGTATCTTGGTGACTACAACAGCCTACCAGTGAATTTGAGTTCACATTGTGCTTTACTTTCAATCAGCTTAAGTTCTGTCAACTATTTCAGTTGTAAAATCAACATCTATTGTCTTCATTTTTTATTGTGCAACTGTTCAATAGCTATTTAATTTTATTATACATTCTTTGATCATTCTTCACCAGCTTACACATCTCAGGTGTCTGCATCTACCTTGCTATAAGTTCCTTTAGTTATCATGAGAATCTAGCTACATGCTGGTTATCTAATATAATAAAGATTACCAAACCACAATAAATATTTTACATCTCTGACACATAGTTCTTGTGTTTTTCTGTTTTCTGTGCTTGGTATGTCTAACATACACACACAAACAGATCCATATACACTGATATTTTATTAATAACTTTAGGAATTAAACTACAGAGAAAACTGAACTTGATCTAACTTGTAACTTGCATATATTTGAAAAATAGTAAGTGCTAGCCTAATTGGTTCATAACTTGCCTACCATCATAGTGAGCCAATGTGATTCTCTACAGGCCTATCCTATAACTCACAAATTGTGTAAATGTACGATTTGTCAAACTTATACATTATCAACATTTCAATGAAATTATATCTGAACATAAAGACTATGACAGGTACTGCTATTAAAATGTATTTTCTTACCTTAGGTAGCAAAATGCATTCCTTGATCAGTTCAGAACTATAGTTTACAGCTATACCAACTTTTTATTAGCATAGTTATGTTAATGATTATAGCTGCCAACAATGGAGGACTACATAGCTAAGTGGGCTTAGGGAATTTGTTCTCCTAAATAATCACACACACACACACACACTATGAAAATGTATTCCTCCCTTCTTTATTAGTTCCAGTTAAATCTAACAATCAGGTTTTCTTCATTTAGTGTGAGTTGTAATATGAGAACATATTTGTTCTTATCAAATAAAAAAATCTTTAGAAGCTAAAAACTACAGTTTGTGCAACATCAGGTTTAATCAGACCTGTTAGTTGATTAATAAATTATTCTAAACCATAGGACTTTATATGCTTTTAGGTGTGAAAGTGGCTTTGTTGTAATGTTTTACAACACACCTATATATTCTTTCACTACATAAGAACTAGGACAGTGGTGGAGAATGTTATCCAATAAAACAATATTTGCCTTTAAGTGTCAGAATGAATTTTGTTTAAATACAGACTTTTATATTCATTCATTCATTGTGAAAGTTTTATTATGCAGGAATAATAACTTGGTTGTAATGAAAATAACTTCAGGAAAAACATGGTGCAAGAAAGGATGTTATTTTACAAACAGTATCATTACCATATCAAATAACAAGTTCTACTTTTTACAATAAGCTCACTAGAAGTAATTATGATATCCTGATTTACTAATGATAATTGTAATAATGGCCACGTTACTTTTCATGACATTTTTTTTTCCTTTTTTTAAAAACAACTATGTACATATCATGCTAAACTTGCAAAGAAATTATTTTTTATTACAGTCTCAGCATAACAAGCCTAACTATACAATAACAAGAAACTTTAGTTAAATTTGTCTTTTTGTGAGTTCTAAGTTTTGAACTTTTACTGCAAACGCCCATGAGAAAATTAATTAAGCTGTTTCAATAAATGAACATTTACTTTGTAAAGAATATAAAATATGACAGTTCTAATGTGGTAAGTGAATCAAAGATCTGGTCCCATCAGCAGTTTTTATGAAGTTCGTGATGCTGATCTTCTAAAGGTAATGTAAAACACCCTATAATATGAGGGGCTCCCTGATCTCCAACAACTTTGGTTTCTAAATAACTTACAGGAAGGGTAGAGTTTGTTTTCTGTGATGCATCTGATAAAGTATTCACTGGAGACTCCTGAGCCTGAATGTTACTTTCTGAAGAGGAAGGATACGTTACCACAGGCTGAAGTGTTAGATTCGAGGAAATCTGTACAGGATAAAGTGACAGCTGTGAATAACCAGTTGATGCACTGACACCAAAGTCCCCAGTTGTAATAATTTCAATATGAGCAGTTGGAATGTCAT
This sequence comes from Limulus polyphemus, assembly GCF_000517525.1. Taxonomy (NCBI): domain Eukaryota; kingdom Metazoa; phylum Arthropoda; class Merostomata; order Xiphosura; family Limulidae; genus Limulus; species Limulus polyphemus. The sequence goes on from NW_013668790.1 coordinate 90,112, forward strand.
CACCATCATCTGTGTTGGGTAATTCTTCAGCATCTTGTGCTGATGACTGATTTTCCATCAGAGATTTACTAGTCCTTTCCTGCCTTCTAGTTTCTATAGAACTTGCACTTTTGTCCAAAGATCCTCTTCTTCTACGATTTGATCGTAATCTTCTATAATTTGCTTGTTTTGAAAGTTTTTGGTTCTTACCTTTTGATGCTGGCTGTCCTGGACATTTGTGACTTTGAAGTTCAGTTTCTTGAGCAAAACCTTTCTCACACTGATTACAGAAATATGGAGATGCCTGTCCTTCTTGATGAAGACGTTCATGATCTATGAGGGTTGCCTTCCGTCGAAATCCACGTTCACAGACTTTACATGTGTATGGTTTAATTCCACTGTGAGTTAAAATATGAGCTTTTAATTTATCAGGCCTATTAAACTCTCGTGGACAACCTGCAACCATGCGAAATGGGCATTTATATTTTTTTACAGCTTCATGAATAAGTTTGTGTCTCTTGAGTCTATCCTTTCTGTTAAATGACGCTCCACAATGACATTGAAAAGGCTTTTCTCCAGTATGGATAAGAGAATGGACCCTGAGATAATACTCCGTTTTGAATCCCTTGTTACACACTGAACACACATGCATGTCATTACTACTATGAGTAAGCAGATGTCGTCTTAGGTACCGCTCACAAGGGAAGACCTTGTTACAGTAATGGCAGCTATATTTGTGAGAAGAAGTTGCCATGTGATGTTCTAAAGCTGCAGGAGTGGCATATTTGTTCAAACACAATGTGCAGCGGAAATACCTGAATAAAGATCCATTAATCAAAAATGTGTCACTTTCTTTAAATGAACACAGAACCTCACATTCTGGCAACATAATCTTTTGAGTTACCCTTCTATAGATTTAACCATTGATATAGCCTAATACAGATTTTTTTTCTAACAAAGCTCTACAGTATTTCATTATCTTTTTAAAGAGTAAATTATTAATTATAGTTGACTTGCATGAGAGGGAAATATAAAACTTATTGTGAAATGGCTAAGACTAATATCTATGAGAACATCTAAATCTTTGTATGTACTAGTTAACAATTATTAATTATCCAAATTTTCCAAAAAGAAATATTTAATAAGCAATGCTCTTGGGTCATTCTGAGTTAGCTAAGGCTTTAACTAGATGTGCATTGATTAACTGACTACATTTCACCTTAAACTATTTAATTAATCCTATCTGTGACTCAAAACACCTCAGAAAGGATGGTTGGAGCATTAGAAAAAATTTTGAGTTGGGAAAAAGTGAAATCACAACATACCGAGATGTAACACGAGGTCCTTGGTTTGGATACAGGCTATGGGAATACTGATGTACTCCAAGATCATACAGTGATTGAAAATGTTTGTTGCATAAGTGGCATCGATATGTCAGTTCATTTTCATGCATTCGTGTGTGTTCAACAAAAGCTTCCAAGTCTTGAAATGTCATGTTGCATGATTTTAATATACATTTGTACACCTATAAGACATCAGAAACATTGGTGTGAACAAAAAATAACAGGAATGATAATTTTGACAACATGAAAGAACAGTATAAAATATGTGAATATGTTTACTAAGATATAAGAGAAAGCAAACTATAACATTTCACTATTTTTCATTTGTTATATCATTTTGTATATACAAACTAAACTTAAAAACAATATTTATGAGATTACATAAAAATTGCTATTTTGAGTCATTTGTAAACAATATTACTATTTCAAATCATAATAAAAATCCTCTTGAGTGAACTGTAATTAGTCTCAATGTTTCATATTTTAAGTTCATTCTCATATTTCAGGTGCTTTGGTACACAAAAATCCCTTTCCTTATAAATGAAACTATCAAGTTCAGATTTACTTCATTTCTCTATCAAAGTAATTAATTGAATGTTGGCCTTCAGTTACCTCAATTTTAATCTGGACATTTTCAAAGAATGAATATTTACAAATGTGGAGAGACTGTTTACTAAATTGTTAATAAGTTTTTGAAGAATTGCTTAATTTACTGAGGAAAAAATAACCTTGCCATTTCAGAAATGAACATAAAGTAAGCAAAGCTACAGTTACACTAATAGTTTCAATATATACAACTGAAATTTGACCCACGTAAAAAGCATGGCTCAAACCAAAACATAGTAGTTTACAGACTTCAATAACAATCTATATTTACAAGATGTATTAATTTTAAATAACTAATCAATATTAATTTCCCTATATTTAAGAGCAAGAATTTCATACCTTTAACAAGCATCTCTGATAAAAAAAAAAAGAAAACTTTCTTAACATTTAGTCAATTTGGAAGAGATATCAAAAAGTTGTTGAATCTGCAGAAACCACTGATGATGAGTTTAATATTTTTTCATTTATTTAAAAAATACACACTTTTAATATATCATTTCAACTTTTGTTGAAAGAAACTTTAAGTAGCTCTTATACAGAGAGCATTAGTCACCTGTTGATACCATTGAGGTGTCACCATTTTTATTTTGTGAGCCACATTTTCATATATAAGTACAATTTAGATAACACAAAATTAAACTTGAAGTTTTGGGATACATCATAACTGTGCTGTTGTCAATATTAATTTATGTTAAAGCATTTTACTCAAATAATTCTTTTACTACGAACCTTTTCCTCCTTGTGCTGGGTCATATGACTTTTTAATTCGTAATATGTTTTACTACTAAAACTACAGTAGGAACAGACATATCTGTTGTCAATTGCTTGAGATTTCTCAGAATCACTTTTGTCAGTTTCTGCTCCATCCTTTCAATAAAGAAAAAAGCAATCCAGCAAGTATTTTATGTTTGAAAAAACAATTATATGAAAAGTTAAAATATTTTCAATTCCCATAAACTGAGCATAGTTCTTTTTCAAAATTAAAAATAATAATTATAATAAAATAATGATTAGTAACATTATAATTTCTTCTATTTAAGGTAAAAATTAAAACTACCTTTTTGTAAGGTTAATAAAATATATTTTTTTTCTAAATCAATAATCAAATACATCCTAAAAAAAAGTTGAACATTTTCATATATAAGTACATACTAATATTTGCATATACTGCATGTGTACATTCACATTTTAAAAGTATTGCAGCTTAATTGTTTAATATTTAGATTGACTGAACTTACCTCAAAAGCTATCTTTACACACAGCTTCTGATTTACAATAGGTACAAAATTATTAATGCTTAGAAGAATAACAGGCCTAAAATTTTTGATAATAATCACACAAACTATGAAAGTTGTTTTATCCACATTCGTCTTAGTTTGTCAATTTTGGATTAAAAATCAGAGGTATATGTAAAAAAATAGTATTTAAAAATTTTTTTTCTCAAATGGTATACATAAAATTTCTGATAAAAATCAAGTAAGCTGCATAAGATTTCTTTTTTTTTCACATTTCTCTTAATTTGTCTACTGTGGATTAAAAATCGGTGTATAAAACCAGCATTTCAATCTATCTTTTGTCTACCCAAAAGTCATTGCCCAAAAGGCTAGAATCTTACATTGGTTGGATAATGAGAAAAAAAAGATTCTATAAAAAACTATTTAATATTTTAAACCTTATAGTCTAAACTCTCAAAGGTGGTGAAGCATAGGAAACCATCAGGCATAATATTTGTGATAAAAATCATGTAAACTGCATACATCTTATAAATAAATATATATATATATATATATATATATAAAACAGGTTACAGGAAGTTAGGCTTAGCTTTATCTATAAATCTCAAATTGCTGCTGAATATCTTGAATAAAATCAAGGTAGCTTCTCTGTGACCAATTTAAGAATACTTCAAAAGTGTCTAACAAATCAATCAAGTGTTCTGGTTAAAGACAGTCAAATTGAAAAGTTGAGGTTTAAAAATAATGTGTAAATGACAAATTATCTATTCTTGAAAGAAATACTTACACTTTTTGTATCAATCTCAATATTTGAAGAACTGTTCTCCCCTAGTGGCTGTTGAGGCAATGTGTGAGCAAGGCCATCAGGCCACACCTTAAAAAAATTGCAAAAAATAATATAACAAACTGTCTTATATTCACAACTCACCCAATCAGTTAAAAGTTTCCTGAAAAAAATTTCTTACTAACAGATAGATTGAAGCGATAAGAAATTCAAGGGATGCATCACAATCAAAATTTGAGTCAATGTAATAAACAAACCCATTAACCAAGTAACATAAGAATGAAAAAGAAATCAGATACTCAATAAAATACATGCAAGTTATTTTTTTAACTATTAGAATATTATGCAACTCTTTCTATCTGAGGTATTTAAATCTAAAGTACTGATTCTAAAGAACAAATGGTCAAGAAAAGAAGATATTTAATATTCAAGAGTTATCAATCTAAAAGAATTTCATTATTTTCAAATATAAATAAAATGTGCTTATTTGTAATTAAAAAAGTAAACAAAATTCTTTGCAAATTAATTTACCTTCTTTTAAAATTACTTTCAATAAAAAACCTTTACATAGCTAGTAAAACAAACAGAAACGTGGGACTGCATTATTTATGTTGTTCTAGAAATAAGAAAAGTAACTGTTGTTTAAACAAACTTTTATACATTATTACTTCAAAAATATATTTTTACCTTGTGTGTCTGCATGTGTTTTTTCACATTAGACTTCTGAGCAAAAGCTCTACCACATACAATACACTGGAAAGGCTTAACACCTGTATGACATCGAATGTGCTGTTGCATGTCAAAATTTTTGGTAAACTCTTTTGAACAATAAGGACATCTTAATTTTCTTGACTGAAAGAGACAAAATCAGAAATGTAAAAATGCTACTGTGCAGGCATAAGACCAAATGACATCATAATACATTAAGATGTTTAACATTTTTCAAACTTAAAATAACCTGAAATATTTGCTTTAGGGTAATATGAACCACTGTTGGTAATAGTTATAAAATATTTTGAGTCATTTAGCATTGTTTTTACCTGCACATTATCAAGTCAAGAAGAAAAAAGTATTTATTTTTAATTTAAATTTAGAATACATAACAAAGTAGCATATATCAGATGAGCATAGCAAATTTCAGAAATGAAAGTAGTATTATACTAAGCATAATAGCTATGATGAAGACATTTTATTACAACTTACATTAGAAATATTTCCAAATACTTGAATTACCTGTTTATTCCCTGATTCTGAATTTGAGCAATTGACACCTCCTCCTCTTTTTCGAGAACGAACAACAGAACCCTTTAAATCTGGAACAATATGCACCGGTCCACTAGTCCTCTGTCCTAATTCATCTTTTTCCTGGCCATCTTTCTGCAAGCAACTACTTGTTACATCTGTTACTTCTGTTAAAAGTGATGTAGTATTTGGAGCAATTTTTCTGGGAGAGAATGTATGCTTTGAATCTCCAGATGTTCCTATGTTTAATGATTTATCAGCTTGTATATTTCCCATAATCATATTTGGTGAGTATGCGGTATATGTGGAATTGGACTGACTTGTTACAATCAATCGAGTTGGTACTAGTGTATTAGTTAGCAATGATAATCCTACTGCTTGTCCCTGTGTCTGAACTGTTCCATTATCCTGCTGAATTTGAGTCTCTGAACTAACAACATGATGGTCATACATAACATTCCTGGCCGAAGAAACAAATTGGGACAAGAAAGAATTCTGTGTTGAAGTGTTAGTAGCTGTTAGTGTTGTAGAAGCTGTACCAACTCCTTGTTCTATGGCTGAGGTAAAAGACAGTAAATCTGCTTCATTCAAGACAACTCCAGATGTGATAGCTGCCAGGCCTGGAGATCCTGGGATCTAAGAGTATAAAACCTTATATATAGAACTAAATCAGTATATTGATATTGAAAAGTTCTTGTAATTCAAATAAACATCATCTCAATCAAAGACAAAACAAAATATATAACTGCTGCAAAGATTATTAAAAAAATATTTTCTTCCTATGTTTAAAATCACTATAAAAACAAACCTGCATTTGGTTTAGTTGGCGACTTAAGCTTCCTGGTGTTTGTGCTGATTGAGAAGACAGGAATTTTGGGATACGATTGTTGTG
>NW_013668790.1:97192-119089 GCF_000517525.1 Limulus polyphemus
CAAACCTGCATTTGGTTTAGTTGGCGACTTAAGCTTCCTGGTGTTTGTGCTGATTGAGAAAGACAGGAATTTTGGGATACGATTGTTGTGGCATTATTGCTGCTGCCTACAGAGCAATGTTCCTTTTTGTGACTCATAAACTGAGATAGTGAACTGAACTGTTTCTTACAACGACCACACTGAAAAACATCTTCATCATCAGGGGCAATAGTCATACCTAAGAAAACACCAATACAATATATTTGTGAATTTCAAATCAAGTGTTTCATAGCACCTGAGCCTGCTGGCAAAGTATCTAATGAAACTTGAAATTTACAAGTAAATAAAGACCCTGTTTTTATGTTACTATTTATTTACCTATCAAAGCACCAATTGTTGTGGGGTTGATGATATTTTCTCTGATATGAAAGAAAATTGAGAACACCCAATTGATAAACTCACCAAATGTATTTTTAAAAAATGTCACAATTAAAAGCACTTGATCTGAAGTCCAATATTTAAAATTCAAGCAATCATATCATCACACTTCTGACTTCAAATATTTTACTAACCACCACTTAACACAAGAAAAAAGATGTGGTGGTGCAGGAAATGCATAACAATTTTGCTTAGATGACCATGGTGCTTTACGAAACCAAAGGATTCCCTCTTACACCTAATGATATGATGCATATGATATACAGTTTATATATAAATTTTGATATCTTGCCAACATTTTAGATTATTCTTATAAATCCACTTAAAAATGTTCCTATTCATCCCATTTCTTTTCTCACCCACTAGAAGTAGTCGACCAGTCAGAACCTTCCTATTATCCTGCCCTCTCACAACTATTTTTATTTGTCCCACCTGTACACCCTCTCCTAGTATTTCAGAAGCTTCTGGAATAATGTAATAAGGACAATCGTCAATACCATCCTCTTTTCTACAAAGCTTTATTGACTGATTGTTCCAGAATGAAGGTAGATTTATCTGCATGCTTATGTAAATGTTCATCATTCATGTAATCATTAACAAATAAAATGGAACATCACAAAGTGAAATGAAGCTTTTTTAAATCTGGGCATATCACAACTCCGAAACATTGTGATGACAATATTACATTATTTATCAAAAGTCTACTAATAAAGTACGTTTGTACATGTGTAGCTAAGCATAAAGCTACACGATGGACTATGTGTGCTGTGCTCAACATGAGTATCGAAACCCAGTTTCTAGCATTATAAGTCCATAGACATATTGCTGTACCATGGGGGACTATACTACTAATAAAAGGTCTTGTTGTTTTAAAAAGCATTTATAATTTCATTTATGTGGCTTGTTCTAATATTTCCTTATCTCCATTTTGTGCCAGATCTTCATAAGAACTCAAGTATCTAAACATAAATTACCGTACAACATAATTTTGTTGAAAACAGAGCAGTTCAGATGAAGATAGTAGCAAAAAGTATGTGTTACTGGGTCCTCAATAATGGGTTTTCAATATGTGTTTCATATTTGTTTTTAATCATTTAGACTGGTTTATGGAAACATATTATAAACAAACTGAACTTAAGTGTGAAAAGATGATTATCATTTCATGAAACATTATGGAATGGCTTTATTTATAATTTTATGTGTAATCTTTTTATCACAGAAATAATATTAGCACTGGACAGAGTAGAAAGGCAAATTCCTGGATTGATAACTGGAGTAAAAACTTTTAGCTAAGAAATGAGATCTAAAAACTTGACTATTTTTCTCTGGAGAGCAGAACTAAAAATCTAAAAATTATATTGTACAAAACTGTCACAAGTTTGAATAAAATACAGTGTAGTAAAGAATATCTGTTTGAATGGAGGAATGGTTTGGTTGGAAATATAAATTAATTACGGGCAATGAGTATAAGTTGAATTCAAGGCTTGTTCTTTAGCAAAATATGTTTTTTATTTGATTTATAAGTTATAAAATAGTTGAATAAGTTGCCTTATAATAACTTTATACACATACTGCCAAATTGGAACTTTTCCTATATCAGTATACAGATGCAAAAGGGTTAGGCTCATACTGAGTAGTTTTTTGGTTAGTTGTTTCAATGTGAAGGGATGACTTCAACTGGTTGAATGGTCTTCTTCCACATTGCTTGTTCTTAAACTTTTATAAGAATGTACGATCAAATCAAATAGTAAGAATAATTTTCCTATACTTAAAATATATTTCCGATGCGTACTTCCTTCCTCTCACAAGATGAGCTATTCTCGTCCAGTCCTGCCCTCTATATGCAAACTTTTTCTTTATGCATGCCACAAGCCTTCTGTTCCCCCCCTTATTGGAATCAAATGATTCAAACATGTCTCTTGTGCAAATCATCATGCGTCACTTCTCCACCAATAGGAGCATGACATACACATGTGACTCCCTATATATGCCTCTACCAAACTACCACTTCGAAGTTTGGCAGAAGATGTAAGCACCAGAAAAGGGTGGAAAGTGTGAGAAGAGGGAAGTACCTATCAGAAATACATTTTCAGTATAGGAAAATTATAACTTCCAATCCTATACTTCCCTCCACTCACAAGATGAGCTACAATCCCACAAACGATACCCATGGAAATAATAAAGTCAGATCTGAAGATCTGATGAGGGGAACTGCACCAATTCTGATCAGGTATACTCTTTGCCCATCAGTGAAGTGTGTAGTAGATAAGGGCAGAAAAATAGAGGGGCACATCCAAGTAGAAGAGAATTGAAACAGGATAATGATAATAACCATGAAATATATATGGAACTTAATCCTACAAAGTATGAAAGGGGGTAAATCAATGGATGTGCCACTAGGTGTAGATTGGCTAGGGAGTGATGGACCGTACTCAGTAAGTCAACTACATCCAAAACCTCCTGGTGGGGGTACTGACATCCACACAGAGACTGGAGGGAATATAGAATCACTCTGACTCCAGAACATGACACATGTTAACTTTGATATATCGAACAGGGGAGCCAACATCCATTATCAAAAGGATGTCTATTATATATAAGTCAACTCCCCCAACAGCACAATCGAACACAACCATCCAAAAGCAATATCATCCTCAGAATAAGATACAAGAAGGATAGCAAAAGGACAGAACTGGGGCAAATCCCCTTACCTCCGCTGTGACCCACATCACAGAAGGAGTATAATCGAGGGAGAAATTTAGACAACCATAAACATGTGTGAAGACTTATGTTGATTAGTTCTACTCTAAATCCAAAACCCAGCCATGGGGGGATCAACATCTACATGGGGGGTAGGATAAGGGGTGGACAGCAATCTGATGTCTCACTCCTTATTGATTGTATAACCCATACTGGAGGATATCACATCATCTACACCTGCAGAACACCACCACTCTACTTTGCACTGGATGGTTATAGCCATGTTTGTGTGGAACCCATTCAAGAGGGTGCCTCCACAATTGATCACCCCAGCAGCTTGGAACTGGAAAGTGATAAAGACTCCCATATACTCCACAAGAAGAAAGGGGGGTGACAATGCATTACAGAGTCCAGAGGAACGTCATCTCCTGAGACAGTGCAATGGTTGACCACGAAACCCTATTTTGAAAAGTAGACCATATCGATTTATTCAATACAAGGCATGGCAAGGATGGGCAGCTATCCCTTCTCTTTAACCATGCAGTCCATGGGTAGTATGGTCTGGAACAGGCAAGTTTATGAAGCAATTACATCATAAGGTTATTCACCTACAAGTGATCTTGTGGAACACCCCATCTCAACAGTGAGCATTGTGAAGCCATGGAAGTTAAAGCATGAGTGAACAAAGATGTACAGTTTGGATTTCTGATTGAAGAGTATCTGGTCAGACACTGCTTGCCATAGAGCAGGATCCCTATAATGAATAAATGAAACAAGGGCCCCTGAAATAAAAAGAATGTATGAATATAGACTTACCCAGTCAAAGTCGCACTGAAGCATGAAAAACGGCCACAGCTGGAAGATGAAAAAGAAACCGCGACATGGTGTAAGTAATGGGAGATGAATGTATTAGGTGTAGTCCACATGCCCAATTGCAGGATTTCCTCCAATGGCTGATGACAATGAGATGCGAGGGAAAAGGTGAGGTGTTGAATCTGATGAGAAAACACCCTGAACAAGTTCCATTGGGAAGAAGACAAGTGAATCAAATGTTGAACTCAAGTGGTGAGGGTAGAAGGGGATAGATCATGAACAGAGGAAGACTGCCCAGGGATAAGGAGTTGGGAACACGTACCATGGAAGGAAGCCATGTGGACAATATAACAATGAAGGGTATGGACCATACATAGAAGGCTATCTGGATCAGGACGAGGTAGAGATGAGAAATAGAAGGGAAATAGGTGAAAAGGAGTTACCCTCTCTAGTCACTGAGGTCTTTGGGAGGAAGAATGATCCGATAAAGGAGAAGATGGGTGTGGTGGTAAAGTGTATGTGAAACGTCAATGGCGAACAAATCAGACCTTCAACATCCACAGGCTAAAAGGAGAAGGAAATATGTTTTAAGGGAAAGGTGAAACATGGAGCACAAGGAAACAGGTTCAAACAGAAGCAAAGTGAGGGAATGGAGGACCAAACTGATATCCCAGTCAGGACAGGGGGAAGTAAAACTCAACAGTATCGGGAAAAACAAAAGGTATGGGTTAAGGCTGCCCAATAACTCGAGATTGAAAAGACCAAAGACCCCCCAGTCGAAAAGCCATGTGAGAAACTCAGCCACTAGAACCAGAGTAGGCCGGTCAGCGGGAAATCCCAGAGTAGTGGACCAACTGTGGAACACTTTCCATTTGTGCTGATACACCTCCATTGAAGAAGACATATGGAACGAGCCAAAACGAAAGTTACTCGACGAGAGAAACCTGATCTCATTGCCAAGGGTCAGATAAAAACCAGGCATGAAGATCAAGGACATGAATGGTGGGATGTAGAACCAGTGACCAAGGTTGATGAAGAAGAGAGAGAGACAAGGGAAGGGTACTGGAGAGAAATGTTGCAGTTGGTGTAATCATGGAAACTATGGTTGAGCTGGCCAATAGGAAGCAATCAGAAGGACTTGACACATAGTGGTATGGATGAGAGAGACCACCCAATGAAGTAATTGGATAGGAGGATAAACATAAAGGAACTTGTGGGACCTAAAGACCACTCCGTTGGATAAATTTGGTCGGGGTGGGAAAGACAATCTACTACAAGATTGAAAACACCTGGAACGTGACATGCAATGAGATGATGGTGGTGCATATGGGCCTAATATAGGAGATTCAATATACAAAAACAGAAAGATCTTGACCACTGTAGAATTATAGGAATGAATCATCACAAGACAATGTCTGGCAAGAGGAAATACGTTATTCAAAGCCCAACAGACTACGAGAAGCTTGAGGACATTGATATGCAAAGACTGCTCATCCACAGACCAACAACCCAAAGCACCCCAGCCCTGAAGGGATGCATCCATGAACAGATGTAAATCTGGATGAGGAAGCAGGTCACACATCTACATATGGGCCTTCTCCAACCACCAAAGCAGATCATCTAACAGGGTATGAGGAAGGGTTATGGGAGTTGCCAATGGATCCAGAGCATACTTGAGAAACAAAATCCAAAAAGATCATAATATGCTTAACTGACTTCTCAGTAGAGGCATATAAATGGGGTCACATATGTCACACTCCTATTGGTGGGGAAGTGACACATGATGATTTGCATGACAGATATGTTGGAATCAAATGATTCCAATAGAAGGGAGCAGAAGGCTTGTGGCATGTGTAAAGAAAATGTTTGCATATAGAGGCCAGCACTGGATGAGAATAGCTCATCTTGGGAGCAGAGGAAAGTACCATATCAGAAACTCCAGTTCCCTGGGTTCAACACTGAGTTACCCAAAATATTGTTCTCAAACTACAATATCCACAAAATATACTTTCTTACAAAAGTATAAAATATCAATTTTTCTGTGAAAATGCTAGCTCTATAACAATTTTCACGAATTCCCAATAAAGAAGAAAAAAAGTAACTGAAATAATTTTGGAAAATAAAATAATAAAGGAATTGTGTTTACCCAAGTTCAAAGTACAATTAGAATAATTCATGGATTTTGAATTGAACTATCAAAGAAATACATTCTTACCTGAGTCAGGTGAAGTAAGTATGTTTTGAGAATCCAGTAGGGACTGCACTGTTAGCACAGTGGGTGAGTCTATGGTAGCCATCCCCCCTAGTTTGATAAAGAGAAATATTTATTTTGGACATATGTAATACAGATTAACAATTCAAAACAGGAATTAGCTAGCCAACAGATCATTCAAGTCATTAATGTCTTTGGATAATGTAACATTAAGTTATATTTTGGACAACATCTTTTTCCACTGTTGCAAAGTCAGATCAGAAAAATAAACCCAACTGACTTTCAAAATTGGATTGGGATAGAAACTGCATGCCTACATGTATATTTCAGTGTATTTAGAGCAATTCTATAACTTCAAACACTTAATAAAACTATGACCACACAATGTATATAGCAGTTACAACATAATTCAAATTAAACGTAGGTGAATAACAGTGCCTCGTTATCTTACCTTACAGAAGGAGAAAGAAAGATAGGATCAAGTAAAGATATATTATTAGTTTACTATGACATCAAAGAAATATAATTAATATTTAGTTTATAGTGGGAATTTTTATTTTGCCCTAAAAGAACCCCCAAAACAAAATACCAATATGAAAACAATCCCCCAAAAACACAACCTGTGGCATTAAAAAAATTCAAGTGACTGAAAAAGAAACAAGTCCAATTCTACTTATAATAACTGGAGATGGAAACACTGATATTATCTTAAGAGTTAATACAACTGTTTTTTAACTTCAAAAATGATGACATACTTCCTGAATAATAAGGTAATAGTTCTGGGATATGGTTTTGAGATGAAAAAACAATAATATAGAAATTTTGAAAAGTTTTACCTATGACAACACAACAAGCTTTAGTGAATGTAAAGTTATTAAAGATCAGATAATGAAATACTGAAGTTCTTTACCGTTCAAGCTTTTTAGTTATAATAACACAATGAATACAGAAGAGTCAAGGTAACTTATAATCAAACATATGTTATTATTACAGAACTATTAACTGTTAAAGCATAATATATACCCCTCAAGTGAAGGTAAAATGATGATTGCATAGGAAAAAAAAAAAAAGCTGAGTATTGATTAGATAACCAATAACAAGATTTTCTGGATAACTTATTTAAAACACAAGTCAATATTATTGAGCCCAAGCAAAAGTACCTGACCCCAGTGATGGGAAAAGTTTATGTTAATATATTAATTTAAATTATTTCGTGGACTTTAAAAAGGTTAATTGTGTTGCACTCAGAGCCAAAGCTCTGAGCTATTTATACCACTCACCATAAAAAGTAATTGTTGAGCATTTCAACAATAACTTATGGTAAATCTACATTTTTATTCTTTAAGTTACAACACATTTTGAAATGTGAATGACTGTGTGATTAATTCCTAACAATTTAGTGTAGAATATTCTGCTTGCAAAATCAAATTTGGCATCAACATTATTCATGCCTGTTCTCCTGTCATTTCGAAAATGAATGTTGAGCTTTTCAAATGGGAGACATCTGAAAGCTCACACAGACATCACAGTTAGCAATATATACGTATATATAAGATGTCCATGTAAACTTTACATTTTATAAAGTCTAGCAACTATTTCTTAATCTATATGGATGAAAATAAAATTTTCAATCAGAAATGTTTGAAACATATCTTTAAGTAAAAAAAGAAAAAAAAAAAGAGTTAGAAAAGCATCTTGGTAAAATAAATTCTTCAATGCAACTAAATTTGTCTACATTGTGGTTCTAATGTCTTGCAAGAAATTCAGTATCAACTAAATTAAATTCTGGTAAGATTAAAGTGTAAATATTCTTACAGTATACTATACTTATGTTAAAGACATAAAATTAGAGAGTACAAACAAAATGAGCATTTTAAAAAATATTCGTTATTTTAAATCCCTGTATTACAGAAAGATGTTTTTATAGAAATTAGAACTTTTATTAAATAAATAAATAGATATATATGTACCAGTTCACAATTATTTTCAAGACATTATGTTTATTGTTAGGTTACATTGAACTTCTGTAACCACCAAACTTAAAAATGTTGAACATGCTTTATCTTTCAATGAAATTTATAAACATGAATATATTTCTGATAAGTCATTAGAACTACAATTGAAATAAAAACCTGCTAAATGTGCATAATATTACATTCACTCACCCATAGATATATATATATATATATATATAGACTTATTGATTAATGTTTGAATAAGCAGCTATATTTATGTACATTCTTTTTACGTAATAAAGTATTATGGATGGATTCGGAATAAAATAATATTCGTGTTCACTGTAAATTGTAATTTTTAATATCTTATTTAGAACTAAGGTATACATAAATGTGCGTGTGTGTGTGATGTGTATCTCATGTGTAACATAACTTGTAATGGGGTATTACTTTAAAATTACCTCACGCTTATATTACAAAACACACTTGTTAGACAGCTGTAAATGCTCAAGGGAGTATGGACAAATCCCCTACACTTCCACAATGTCTTGGCTTTTATTGTAGCGATTCCAACTCCCGACTTTTTATTCCATGCATTGGTGATGTTGCGGTGGCGGTAAGCTTACTGGTCAGACTATTGCAATATTTTTTATATACAGCACAGGCTATATATTACATAGTTATAAAACATTGAACCAATAGTTATTTATCTGAAATTTACTCAGGGTACAGTAAAAATTAAAATTGCAATAAAAAAGTAAACTTCGAGAAAATGGCTGACCATCATGTTATCATTTATCTTGTCGACGCGTACTAGCCTAAGCCTAGTAAATTTGATCATAGACTTTATCTTAATAACTTTCGTTAGAATTTTACTGAAATAAAATATTTTGAACGAATTTATAACTAAATTCAAATTAGGAGTAGAATTTTACATCTTTAAAAGTAATCTTACCAGATAGGGCGTCAAACAATAACTGCGACATTCTCTGCATTCAAGAACCCGGATGTTAGCAAAATATATGATAGCGTGTGAAATGCAATATTGCTCACGACGTTTAGTCTGGCGCTACTGTTACCTGTTATTGTTTCGTGGACATGCTAACAAGGGAAGTATTTACTACTGCAAAAATGTAGTTTAAATTTAATAGAATCAACGTAACAAAAAATTAACTGTTTTAGAATATTAGACAGAGAAGGCTTGTAAAAAAAAAGCTAATTAGCAATTTTGAAAACTAATTTATCTCAAAGGGCGCAAGTAGCAAATTGTATAACGAAGTTTAAACATTTTCACAAATACTGCAAAAGTTGGTTGATTGTTTGTAGTTAAACGCAAAGCTTCACAGTAGGATAGCTGTGCTCTGCCCACCACGAGTATCGAAACCTAGTTTCTACCAATGTAAGTCCGCAGACATACCGTTGTGTCTGCTGATTTATACTGCTAGAAATCGGGTTTCAATACCTGTGGTGAGCAGAGCATAGATAGCCCTTTGTGTAGCTTTGTTCTTAATAACTAACAACAAAAACATACCGCTGTGCCACTGGAGGGCACTGCAAAAGCAATCTGTCTTAGTTTTCTGGGTCAGCGGTTAGTTTATTGACTTACAACGCTAAAATCCGAGGTTCAATTCTCTGTGGTGGACAGAGCCAAGGGCGCCATACAACTAAATTTTTAGGAGGACCTTTTACTTTTCATATTATTAAATTATCATTGTTACTTGGATTAACTTAGTGGTTTCCAAAACAGACAAGTGTTCTAAACATATTTGATCAAAGGCTTATACATGGATTTAGAATTATTAAAAGTGTGTGAAAAAGATTTGGGGAAGATGTACCCAATCGTGGCCTATGGACACGACGACGTTGGGCAGAGCGCATTTAGTTTGTTGTGTATCTTTGCCCTAAAAACAAGTATAATAATATTTCGTCCACATTATAAAAGTATGATATAGGGAGAAAAAGTTTTTTTAACTGGATCCTTTTGCATAAACAATAGAAATTAGCGTCCTCTAATTTATTTTAAATAAAAAAAAATAAAATTAAAGGACGCTATACTTATGTACCAGTTTTCATTCAGAAAGTTCTGCTGTGTTATTGATCGGATCCGTTCTCTTAATTAGACGAAAGTATTTACAATGTGGCCTTATGTTTGTAGGAAAACGAGTTAATTGATTTGTTTTAACCCTTAATAGCAAATACAACAAATGCATTCATGTGAATAAAAATACTTATATAAGTTAATTTTTGTGTCATGCTTCCTTATAAAGACATGGAGTTATTAACAGTTAAAAACTTACTTAATTGTGCATTTCAGTATAATAATTATTAACTAGAAAATATTTGTTGACAAATTTGCCCCAGGACGATCAAACGAATATCATTTTTCTTAAATTTCGTAAAACATCAACGTACAATCCTCGATGTTATATTTTATTTTCACAAAAATAATCCCACTTCTGACATAAATGTTGTAACTTGTTCTATTATTTGACGGGTTCTTTTAAATTATTTGGTAAAAATATGGCGAAGTCAAGTTCACATAACAATAACCAATTATTTTAATTCTTCTTTAACGTTTACTACGGGTTACTATCGTACTATTGTACACAGTTTCACTTTCAACATAAATTTATTAACCAATTATATACTACAACTAGAGTACAAATAAGCTTACTTGCGCAATTTCATGGGTAAGCGATCATTTAACTGAATATGTAACTAACACTGATCTGGATACTTTCCTACCTTTTCTATCACTGAACCAACTAAAAATTGTTTCGATGCTTCACTGGTTCTCGAATTTGTAACGTATCCTTTATTTCTAGATATTAAATAGAGATTCGTGAACATTCTATGTATTCTAGCACTACCTTATAAATTTTCTAAATCTAGTGTCAAC
Source organism: Limulus polyphemus (assembly GCF_000517525.1). Lineage (NCBI taxonomy): Eukaryota > Metazoa > Arthropoda > Merostomata > Xiphosura > Limulidae > Limulus > Limulus polyphemus. The sequence goes on from NW_013668790.1 coordinate 108,189, forward strand.
ATGTTAACGTCTCTCTCTCTACCAAAAAAACTAAGTTAATACATTGGAAATATAGCTTACAATATTAACAGGCCTACCTCTGCATCGCCAACCTACGACTTTCACGTTTGAGTTTATAACGATGTTTCTAATTGTTAGACTTTAACTTTATACTTGACCTCACGAGGTGATATCGAACATTTATTGTAATTAACTAAATGGTTAAAAGAAAGTCTAGAAGAGAGAGAAACAGAAAATTGAAAGAAGATGAAGAAGAAATAGACAGAAAGTAAGAAACATGATACATAATATCTAAAGAAGAATTAAGGACAGAAATAAATCTGGTTGAAGATACGATCCTGAAAACTATTGAGGACATGTAGAGGGATTACAACAACAAGTTTGAAGAAGTACAGAAGGACATCAACAAAGTACAAAAAGGCTGTAATGATAAACTCAAAGAAGTACAGAAAGAGATTAGTAAGGTAGAAATGAACATTAGTGACAGAATAAAACATATAAAAAATGAATTGGCAAATTTAAAAATTAAACCAGCCCAACCCCTTCTGTGTCTGCTCAAGGATTCCAACCTAAAAGTCCACAACAAAAATATGGAATTGGAGAACTTATTTGTTCTACAACTATTACCACTACTGCTGTACTATCTGTTACTGCAGAACCTTTCTGGACTACTTCAGCTGTGTCACTACTAATTCCCATTCCAGAATTTAGCTGGCTAATTCAACAATATCACCTAATTGAGAAACCTACAGACTATGATGGAAAAGGATCATGGGCAGCATATCAGGCTTAATTGGAAAAAAAATCCAAAGTGACCAGGGTGGAATAGTGAGCATCAAGCTGTTCATCTTGTTACCCATTTAAAAGAACTAGCCTTAAGAACATTAAGTAACTTTTCAGCTGAGAGCTATAACAACTGTCAAGCTTTGGTAGCTGCCTTATCCAACAGGTCTAAAGTGACATGCCTGAAAGAAGTATAGAGAGCAAAGTTCTGGAACAGAGTGTGCAGGTAAAAAAAGACCTTATCTGAGCTCATGGAAGATTTGGAAAGGCTTGCCTAATTATCTTACCTGGATGCTCTTCTTGAAATGATGGATTTGTCGATGCATGTCCAATTTATAGATCACATAATAGAGGAGGTATGAGAATTAGGTTGAAGCAAAACAGGAGCATATATTTAAAGGAAGCTCTTCAGTTGGTGATGGGACTTGAATCTACGAAAGTCACAGATAAACAACTAAAGACAACATTTAGAAGTTACAGTAACATCATATTGAGTAGTATTGAAACATCAACTGCATTTGATGATAGTTTAGAAGAACTGAAAGGATTAATTAAACAACTATTTGCACAAAATGGAGAAAATAAACCACAAGATAATACATGTTTCAAGTGTAACTTGAAAAAACATATTGCTAGAAATTACAAACAAAAGCCTGTATGGAATAACAGCTCTTCCCAAAGGATACCAGAAAGAGGGAACTGTTATAGATGTTGGAAACTTAGCACTTACAGTTGAGATTGTGTGGAATCAACAGCTATTAACTCTGTGTGAACAGGTGGGACTCAAAGTGCACAACTCATGACCTTTGACAGAGTGCCATTCAATGTGATATTATGTATTTGATGTCAGAGTTAACAATTATTCATTTTACCCTACATTGTTGGTGTAGCGACAGTTCATGTAGAGGGGAGTAAATACCAGATACAATATACAAGGATACTGAATAAAAAACAATTATAGATATGCATTTCAGAGGTTTTGGAGGCTATGAATATGCAATATGTATACTGTACAATGTCAAAAAGTAGTTTTATTTTTTACTTTATATAAATTGTACGATGAGCAAAAGTGATATTATTATTCATAAAAACATAATCTTGCATTCCAACTTGTTAGAGTTTGAGTGAGACAGAGGTCGTCAGTTGACAGACGTACCTTGAGTATGGATACTTTTGTAACACTCTGATGTTTTTGTGTACAAAAGAATTATACATTTTACCAAAGCTTCTCACAATGTGTGTAGATACACTTAGTAAACTTAGAAATATAGTCCACATTCCTTCTCTAATAAAGGGGCTAGTTCAATGACAGATATCATGCAAATAGGTACCAGAGATAAGAAAGAAGAGGGAGTGATGCAAATCGTGAGTGAGCATAAAGTTCTGGCAAAAGGAAAGTTAGAAGTTACGCTTACTGTAGGAAAGTTCTCTACACCTCACGATGTGTAGGTTATGGATATCAAAGAAGCGTGCATATTAGGAACTGACTTCATGCAGAGACGTGGATGCATAGTTAAGCTAGCTTCGTAGTATACACGGCAATTACTAAACCAGAGGTTAAAATCCCAGTGGCAGTAGGAAGAGAGGCCACAAAGATACATAATAAAAATACGAAAATTTGTGAAACATTGAGTCAAGTTTTAGTTTGTTTACTGATTGAATAAGTATGGAATTTTCAGATAAGTGTTAGTTATAGCATTGGTACTCGATTAATTAGCCATGAAATTATACAAGTATGTTTATTTATACATTAGCCATAGTACCATAAGCAAGTAAATATGTGTTGAAAGTGAAAATGTTATTTGTGAATTAGGGCATGTGAATGTTTACAAGTGATAGTAGCTTGTAACAAACATTAAGAAATAAATAAAATAATTTGTTATCATTACATGGACTTCTCATTATTATCACCAAACGATCTAAAGTCCTTGCCCAATAACAGAACATATTACACACCATTATTAGGCCAAAGATCTTTTCAAAAATTTGCAGTTTGTCAGTTTACAGAATTTTTGGTCTAACACAGAACAAATAAAAAAAAACTTGTTTCATTGTGTCCATTTAAGTGTCTTTTATAAGTTTATAACATCAAAATTCTTACCGGGTCCAAGTAGTGGAATTTTGACATACAACAGGAAACGCACTGTAACTTTGTTGCAAATGACTGGATTAGAAAAAATATAGCTTATACTATTTCTAATGATGTAATGTATAATGCATTAATTTATAAAAATCTAATGTTTGAAAATTCTATATTTTTGATTGAAGACATTTTAGTAGAAATGAAAAAGTGGATATTTGCTTTTATTTTCAGTTTGTGGTACAATTTGAGAGTGTTATGCATTTTTTGTTAATTTTTACTGTGTCTGTTATGTATAAATATCTTTAACATTTCAATTAATGGCCAAGGAACTAACTGAAGATAGTTGATCGCGCAGCTGATTGAAATACCATTTATGTTTAGTGGAAAACATTTAAATATTGAAGACGTATTTTCATAGAGGTAAAATATTTTTCTATATTAGTGTGTCTACACCATTTGGGATTTCAAAAATATTTTTCTTGGGTTGATAAAGTTCAAGGTTCAATATATTGGAACAGTGCAGCAGCTATAGAGTTACAAGATATGATCCATCAGGGACAAATGGGTGGTTCCATTAGTGTAGTTATCGAGTTTAAGGTAGAAATGAATCTCATGATGAAAAGGAAGCAGTTTCTTACTAATAAATGAATATAAATTCATTTATACGTTGGATGAATAATAAAAAAGAATGGTTATCGAAGGAACAGGTGAAAATATGAATCCACTTTACTCCGTATGGCTTGTGTGAAATGATCAAATGGTTCCTAAATAGACAAGTATGCCATCTGCTCTCAGTGTTTTATTGAAGGGTATTAGGTGTAACTGTAAAACAGGCTGATTGAGTCTTAGATATAACTGCAAGAAGTATGGTCTTCTGTGCTTCCCCACTTGTGGAAAATGCTGAGGTGTTAGCTGTCAAAAGTTGATACAACCTGAATGTATTGATACTAAAAATGGCTAAATGCACAAAACAAAAAGTCATTTTTCCATCATAAGTAGATAGCGGTTATAACACTAGGCCTCATGTTCAGGTTTCATGATGTCTGCTGAGGAAGCACAGACTTTCGTTCGCGCGAAGTTCGTGTCTTACGTTCGGCCGGCGATTTTTTCCTTTCAAAATAGGCTTTGTTCTTTTTTTCCAGGAGAACTGGCAAGTTTTTCAACGAGTATTTCTCACTCCCTATAGATATACCAATGTTCATCGAGTTTATGGGAACTTTTGTGTATGGATGTAATTTCCGCATTCGATAATTTACGTCATTCATGTCATTTCTGGTCAGTGTTGTGTAAGTTCAAATTTCATACTTCTTTTACCATCTAGGTTACTTTAGTTTTCAGCTTCTGTTTAGTGTTTGTATTTTGCATTAATGTAGCCTAATATTTTACACTTTTTCACTGTTAATGTTATTTAGTTACAAGTTCCTTTTTGTATTTTTACTACTAGTCACATCTAATTGGCAATAAGTTTTCAGTCAACCTTTGTTTTTGTTAACTGGATGCCTTTTTATTCTCATGTTCTTTAGGGTAATTTTTCTTTTCATGACCTTTGTCTTATAGTTTCTTTGAGTCGACTTATACGTCCTATGTTTAAGGGTCGTTTATCTTGTCAGTCCTTTAGTGGTTTTATACTTTAGTTTAGCAGGTGTGTTACTTTAAATTTGTAGACTACATGTTTCTAAGTTTTTGTTAGTTCATTAGTTCTGTGTACTTTCTTCATTTTCTTTAGTTTATGTGTCGTTTTGGCTACACTTCTCGACAGTTCTGTTCTTTTTATGGGTTCTCTATTAGGGTTTCTGACTTCCGTTTTGCTCACCCTCTACTCACTTCCCAGATCTCCTTCTTGGGATCATATCTTGTTCGGTCATCTTGCTCAGTCTGTTCGTGTCCTACTACACAATGAAGGCATTTAAGATATGGTGCCCACTAAACCAGGAGTTCATTCCCGTCCTTCTTTGTTTCCCCATACACCGGAGTTTAAAATACCTTTCTTGATCTGTTCTGTCTGTATACTTTCCTGTAGTTGCTTCGCATCACCATGGAGTCCTACCGCTCATCTTAGTGGGTTTTGTGTCCCAGTGTCACATTCCTTTCTTCAGTTCCTCTAGGTGATTTTTGCCTTCCTGTTCTTGGTGCTCACAGACTGTTTTTCTTAAGCTCTGTATGTGTTTTATGAAGTAGTATTCTTTTGCACGTCTTCTTCACTCATTGGGTCTTCAGACTCAAATTTCATGGATGAGAGGCTTCTGCTCGTCTCTTCCTGTGCCCGGTCAGTCACCCACATCTGCTTTCTTCTTCAAGAAGCTTTTCAGGTGGGTTTCTAATCTGGTTGGAGAAGTCCTTTACTATCCCCATAGTATCTTATTCATATAGGGGTTCTCTTCACTTTCTTTTTTGGTCGAGCACAGCCGTCTCCACTTTGGTTCCAGAATATCAAGTGGACATTCACGTTTGTTATTATTTCTCTCTGTGTCCATGAAGTTCTCTCTCTTTTGGGATGTGGTCTTCCTTGGAAGTACTTATTCCTTTGGGTCGCAACACATGCATTCCATTCATTGGATACTGCTCAACCAGTGGAACTTCCCTCATGATTCCTTGGACCATCCCATTTTCCTCAATTCCCCTGCGTTTTTGGATCGGTGGACAGTCGAGGGTGCTACTTTTCATATCCACATCCTCGTACCTTGGCAGTTCATTGGGCTCTGTATCCTTTCCTGCAGGGGGGAATGATTTAGGTTCATTCTGCAACTCCACTATCATCAGCTTTATCACCTAGAAAGGGGAAACCACATACCAATCTCTGTCTGGTCAGACTCTGAATTTCGGGTATTGGGCCAGTAACTTTGATGTGACTATTCTGGTGGGTCATGTTTCCCGAGTTTTAATTCTTGTGGACAATCTCCTATCACATCCTCATCAGGTTCTCCACAGAGTGATATCTTCACCTTCACGTTTTTCTGTGGGTGTTTTCTTAACAGGAACACTTCATATTTGTATGTTTTCCATACACTGGTATGCCACACTTTCTTCCTTTTAGTCTTCTGTTCCTCGCCCTTCAGCTGTAGAGATAGATGTTTTCAATTAAGATTGGAGGGGTCTTCACCTCTATGCCTACACTCTGATTTGACTCATCTTCTGGGTCTTTTCCCTTATCCAGAACAAACCTTGTTGTGCTGTGCTGGTTCTTCTGCATTGGACACTCAGATGTGGTTCCCTCTGCTCTGGCCCTTACTGGAGCAACACACTTTATACTTTTTTCTGTCCTGTCCACTCTTCAGTCATCCTCGATCTGACGTTTTTTCATCCAGATGTCTGCACGCTCCTTCTTTCAGAATGACCTTTGTTCAATCACGTGCCTCGGCTCAGGGACTCACCCCCTATATGCCTAATCTCCATTCAGACACCTCCACTTCTGGGTCTTTTCTCTTTTCTAGACCCCTCCTTTTTGTGTTCTGTTAGTTGCTTCAGATTGGCCAGCTCTGACATAGTTTCCGCTACTCTGGCTCTTCATGAAGCAACAGAATTTGCGCCTTTCTCTGTCCTGTTTGCTCCTTTATCCACTATGATTGGTCGTTTTTCATTCCAATGTCACCATACTCTATCTTTCTGTGTGTCTTGTCTGGTCCTGTGCCTCATCTCAGGGGCTCAGCCATCATGTCACATCTTTTATTGCATACACCTTTTGCCCTTCCTCTTAGTCTGTGTACCAGAGGCATAAGTCTCGCTTCAGTCTTTGTCCCAGGGCTTCCATCCCTCCTGTTCTTCTGTTCATCACCTCTCTCTGCTCTTCATCTGGTTGTTTGTCTGTTTCAACTGTTGCTTTTTGTATATCTGCCCTGTCGAACTCCGCCTTTCTCCCTCTTGAAGAACTTTTTCTTCCCCAAGTTGTTCCATTTCCTTCATCTGTTCAATCCAACATGTTTCCTTTGTTCTGCTGGATTGGGATCTCCATATTGCCCTTTCTACCCTGTCTAGTTCTCCTTTTGAACCCATTGCAATTTTTTCCTTGTAAGATATTTCTCTTACGACCTCAATCGTCCCCCCTCCTTGCATGCAGTCTTCGTTGTGGTGATTTTTATGACATCCTTTACCATTTGTCGTATGTTTTTTGTTACCAAAATCTGGCATTCCTTCCCTGAACTTCAACTGCTCGGGTAGGTTGTTTTGCCTTTTCTCCCCTTTCCTTCCATTCCTTTTCACACCTGTATTCCCATTCGTTTCTAGATCATTTCCTTTGTCCAGTTCATTCCTGCTTTGTTGTTTACTCGTACTATCTCCTTTTGTTGTCTCATTGTTCCATGGCATTCCTGTTTCCCTTTATCTTTCTCCTATTATGCTAATGGGTTGGGTTCGTCATCTCCTACACCCAGCATATTTGGATGTGTCCCTTGCTGGTCACCATCTACATATTGTTTCTTCACACCTAATTCGTCATCTAACTCTGTCTTTAGCTACTTGACTCTACTGGCATTTGAAGGGGATCATTCAGGCTGGTATGTGGACAACTCCCTAGACTTTCATCACTCTTTCTCTGCACAACTTTGCCGTGTCTTCCTCAGCAGATATCGTCTTCCTCCTGTGGCGATTCTACACACGTCTGCTCACCTGTGACTGGAGTAAGTTGTCATATTATTATTATTATTTTCTATTTTATCACTGATTATACATCATATTTCAGGATCCAACCTGGTGGTGGGTGTTGCATGGTCAGGTATGCTAAATTTTATATATTAGCACTGTATCTGTATACTTCAATGCTCACTGGGGTGTTTATGTAAGACCACTGGACACTTTTCTGGTGGTGTATCTAGATCTATATATCACATTTTTATCAATCTCTCTCTCTCTCTCTGTCACTCGTTGACTTCATGAGCAAAGCAGATAGGGATTTTTTCCCATCGCTACTGATCCATAATTCTTAAATTCTGTGTCTTTCTGCTTTTCAAAATAGAGAAAAGCAGACACTCATTACACTGTTTCTGGTGGGCCATTCATCTGGACTCCCAATGCATCTTCACCCCTCTTTCTTCTAGTAGAGCATGGGGTCCTTGCCATTTCTCGTTTCTAGTGTGACAGATTTATTATTATACATTTATTTTAATATTGATGTTTGCTTGAATTAAATTTATATTTGCAAGTGTACATAACTTATTCAGTTAAATATGTATTCTCGAGTGTGAGAATCAACAATATATGTATGTACATAAACGCTAGTGTAGCTTTGTATTATTACATAATCTGAATTTTCTAGAAACTTTGCACATGCCTATAAATATATCCAGCACGACACGCCAAAAAAAATAGTATCTATTATTAGTTTGCTATAGTCAGTGTGCTATAAACTTCGGAAGTTATAACTGTGAATGTTATAACGCTTATCAATCGGAAAACTTAGATATTTGATCAGGAGCATTTACAATGTTCGACCATTACAAATCATTTAACTTCAGTGGATTCTCAACGGACATTAGTATTTTTACGAAAACATTATATAACTTCATGGTGGAAAACTCAGCGTGTGTGGCTGGTGAATAACGAAGGACAAAGCTAGCTAGCTTCCCGTTAAGCGAATTGTACCTACATTCAACTCGTAATTAAGTCGCTCATCATGAACCCTCGATAAGATGTCAAGGAAGTTCCAGACTAGAAAGAACATTATATTGCTTGTAAGTTTGAAAATTTTTTGTATATAAATCATTGTGTGTAATAACTATTTGTAATAACTGTTGTAAATTGTATTGTTGTTTGTATATTAAAATATTTGTGTTAAAAAAGAAAATTGTGTGTATCAATCTTGTTGGCAAATATTATAAACTGACTATATATATCGGCTTTTACTTAACTGCTAAATCCAAAGTACAATTTAACTATTAAATTTAAAGTATCATTTAAATCAATTTCAGGTTATTTGAAATTCTAATACATAACACTAGTCACTGGATTGGTGGACCATGAAGATTTCCTCACGAGTGGATTTTGTACAATAGCACAATCTCATAGCCATATGTACTCACTTGATGAGAAGAGGCTTATTGTCATTATGCTGCATATTATATACACAATATGGCATGAAATTATTATGGAAGGTGCTTCCACTGTATGTTTTCTGCCCAGTTGGACCGTACTTGACATAATCCATTGTATGCCAAGGGGCTTTCCCCGGATGTTTTCTGCCTAGGTGGACTGCAATTAGCCTATTCATATACGGTCCTCTAGCCCTAGCCACGTATTTTATTCGTTTCCGCCTTATGTCTTATCTTCTTTACTGTGTGAAGAGCATACCTGTTCCATAAGTAGTGCTATACCCCACAGGTGTGTTTCATATTTTAATTGTGGCACACCTGCTTTTTTTTATAGTGGTCACTCTCCACTTCATTCTCTATTTTTATGCCTTCAACGGCCCCTCCACCTTTCCAATGTGGTATCCTAGCTATGTGGGTAAGGAGATAGTACCATTTCAGAAGATAACAGTTTCTAACACTGAAAATGTACTTCCGATAGGTACTTACTTCTCTCACCCACTTTTCACCCTTTTTCCCCACTGATTTGCTGTTGTTTTCGGGTTTGCATATGCTAATTCTTGAAACTGAAGATTGCGCCGCAAGTGTAGAGGGAGCTACCTGCGCTAGTAGAGATACCAGAATGGGATTGGTGGAGGGTGGTCACATGATTGGCACATGTTGCTGCAATGACGCAAAAAATATAGGGATATAAAAGACTGGTGCTCTTTTAAAAAGTTTACCAATGTCTAGAGGGCAAATCCAGGTCGAGATAGCACATAATTAGCACATGTTGCTGCAATGACGCAAAAAATATAGAGATATAAAAGACTGGTGCTCTTTCAAAAAGTTTACCAATGCCTAGAGGGCAAATCAAGGTCGAGATAGCACATGTTGCTGCAATGACGCATAAAATACAGGGATATAAAAGACTGGTGCTCTTTTAAAAAGTTTACCAATGCCTAGAGGGCAAATCAAGGTCGAGATAGCTATAGGTGAGAGGGAATTAGTACCTATCGGAAATACATTTTAAGTGTTAGAAAATGTTAACTTTTAATGTTATAAAATACACTTATAGAAATACAGCAAGTTAATTTTACTCAAATCGTACCATTAACAGTTGAGTTACAAGAATACTCCAAGTTTTTGTAATTTTACATAAAAACCCCAACTTTTCCTTCACAAAAGGGTATGGACTTAAAAAGGTTTTGTTATGTTAAAAGGGACATTTCAATAGATACAGTGTACCAGGTTTCATAACTATTGAAATTTGTAGAAGTCCAAAATATAACGATTGAACTATAACTGACTATGTTTTTGCTTTTGTTATATAAAAACTCACTTGTCCAGTTATCAGTTCACTAGTATTTTTTATAAAGATGGCTGAACGACTCACAATAGGCCAACTGAAAGCTAGCATACACAATGAAACATGTTTCAAGAAAAATATTTCCTCAAACATATTTCCTCAAAATAGGCCTGGAATATTTTTCAAGTAGTACATGGTAATTCCTGTCACATGCTTAAAAATGAATGGAAGCCTTATTGCATTGAGTGGTGCTGCACTAACAATTACATTTAAACTTTGCAAAAGGAGAAAGAAGTGAATATAAAGTTACCTGGACAAAGTAGTGGATCCTAAATCACCAAGAGAAAGAGAAGTGTACTATGATCTTTTAAGCGAGCTAAGTTTAAATTATCACTTAAGTTTTCACAATGCATATTGTTACGACAGTGGAAGTCGCGCGATGCTGGGAGCATGCGCTGGAGTTTTAGAAAGATCAAGGAACCTGTTGAACATCCAAGCATTTGCTAGACACGCGCTCTTATAGTATATAAGCCGGCAAATGAAGTGACAACAATAGAGATAATTGCAAACAGGCAGAGATAGAGACGGACAATTGAGTTAAGCATGGTAGTGACCGTAAATAAAGTGCATGAATCATTGTGAATTATAGCGTGTGTTTAAGTTAAAGTAACTGTGGAAGTTAAGTGTATTGCAAAGTTGTATTGAGAAAGAATAAACTAGTTTTATTTAA
>NW_013668790.1:120089-126490 GCF_000517525.1 Limulus polyphemus
GTTTTGTAATAGCCGCCAAGATGACTGGGATGTCTTACTCCCTCCACTTTTGATGGCCTATAGAACAGCAGAGCATGAGACCACTGGATACACTCCAGAAAAATTGATGTTTGGTCGGGAACTTCGGTTGCCAGTGGATCTGTTAACAAGACACCCACCTTATGAAGAGTTGCCTGAAAATGTGTCAGAATTCGTGAAAGTGTTATCTGAAAGGATGGATGATATTCATCATCACGTGCATTCAAACTTAAAAACGTCTGCTGATTCCATGAAGCTATGTTATGATAGGAAATCTACTGAAGTCAGCTTTGTACCAAGAGAAAAGGTGTGGTTGTATAATCCCAGGAAGTCTCCTAAGTTGTCTTTTCCATGGGAAGGCCCATATGGCATAGTGGATCGTCTCTCAGACGCGAGTTTCCAAATAAAATGTGGTCGGCGAGGTAAGCCAAAGGTGGTGCATGCCAACAGGCTTTGGCATTATCATGGTCCAGGACATTTCAGTTGGGATGAAGTGTACAATGGAACAAAAGACGCTGCTGAAGACGTGTCACCTGGAAAGGCCACTGTCGAAGAAGAAACTACTCGGTTTTGAGAAAGGAAACAGTGAAGCCCTTCATGAAGTTACTACCACTGATGTGACTATTTCCAATAATAGGACATTTCCTGATGGAGTAGGTGAACTTTACGTGAAGCAGAAGCGAATGAGACAGAGACCAGTATGGAAGAAGATACATCCTGTAAAATTAATAGACTTTGTTGAATTTTAATTTTGTGTTTGTAAATTCTGTCCATTTAATTAAGTTATTGTTAATTATATATTGGTTTAATTTAAGTGGCTTTTGTCGGGATGAACAATAATAAGGAAGGGCAGTGTTATGACAGCAGAAGTCGCACAATGCTGGGAGCATGCACTGGAGTTCTAGAAAGATCGAGGAATCTGTCGAACATCCTAGCATTTACTAGACACGCACTCTTATAGTATATAAGCCGGCAAATGAAGTGACAACATAATAGAGATAGTTGCAGACAGACAGAGACAGACAACTGAGCCAAGCACGATAGTGAAATAAAGTGTGTAAATCATTGTGAATTATAGTGTGTGTTTAAGTTAAAGTGACTGTGGAAATTAAGTGTATTGCAAAGTTGTATTGAGAAAGAATAAACTAGTTTTATTTAAGAAAGGACTTGTATAGCTGAAGTTTCTCAGAATGAATTTTTACGGGAAATTATCAAACGACCAGATACGTAACAATATGCTTTGTTTCCACATTTCGATTGTGGACTTATGGTAGTCTATTTTTTACATCAAACATAATTTGTCATAGTACTCTTCAATAAAATATTTGACTGTAAAATAATTCCATATTCTATTCAAGCTGCTATCTTGCAAAGTCATATGAGAAACTCCCATTAACAGTCTTTCTTAATTGGTCAAAATCCAAATGTTTTTCAAACTAGAAGCCATTTCTACTCTGTGACAAATGTTTCCTTGTTTGTGAAAATATGGAAGTAACTCCATATATGAGGAAACATTAGGTCTCAATATATCATTCCTTAGGCACAAAAATGATGTATGAAACACCAAAGAAAGACCTGGGTTTGAGCCTGGGAATATGATCGACAGATGCTCAGTGGGCTCTTCAGTAGTTTGAGGGAGAAAAGTAAAAGCAAGAGAACAAAGAATAGAAGAATGATGGAAAAGAATATGGGAAGCAACAATAGCATATTCATCAGATCTCCTATGGCCATAAGCAAAATGTAAGCAAGAAGAGTTAAGCCAAAAATTGTATAAAGAACAAGAGACAAAACCCATACATGAAGGTAGAGTGACTATGCTACCAGATGGGAGAGGGAGGGTGAGATTGAAGGAGCAGGGAGCATGATAGAGAAAGAGGAGGATAAGACCAGAAAAGGGTCTTTAGAGGAAACCACAGCTGAGCCAGCCAGTACAGAGTTATCAGGAGGCCTCAACAAGAAATGTTCTGAATGAGAGAAAACACTTGACAGAGAAGGCGGATAGTAGGGTAGGCACTGTGAAAAAAGTTAAAACAGTCTTGACTGAATGCATTTTGACTGAGAGATGAGAAAAGGGGGATCAGAAAATGGGTAGCCTAGTGTTAAAATGAATGGCAAGAACATTTAGAAGAGGAGTGCCCAGATGAGAGCACAGCCACTTGAACACTAAAGGATCAAGGAACCACTCTGTAGGTAGTATCTTGGCAGGCCTTGAGAAGATCTGCAACAAGATGGAGGACACCCAGAATATAACAAGCTATTAGATGTATATGCAAACAATGGGCCCAGAAAAGGAGGTTGAGAATGTGAAAACAGGGTGATACTGCATGTCTCCCAGGTGACTGATATAGGAGACAACTGCAGACTTGATTGTATGTATCTTCACTAGACATCCATGAACCATCCTATGAAAATGATACAAAACTTGATGTACTACCAAAAGGTCCAAGAAATAGATAGGAAGGGACTATCTGTTGTGGGATCACTGACTCGAATTTACGTGAGAGTTGAAACATGCCCCTCCCCAGCTCATCAAAGAGGCATTTGGAAACAGATAAAGACTCAGACAAGAGGATGGAAAGAGGAACACCCTCTATGGTATTGGTTATATCAAGTCACCAGGTGGAGTCTTTGAGGAAGGAGGAAAAGTGGAGGAAAAGGGATTCACAGCAGGGATCCAGAGTTCGTGCAAAGTCCATTGTAGATGCTCCAAATGAGCACACCCAAAGGGATACAGGATTCCCTGGATGGCCAAGTCCCCAAAAGTGAAGAGGAGAGGATAGGGCTTGGAAAACTAATCGCTTTATGTCCCTCAGAAGAAGAGGAGAGGATAGGGCTTGGAAAACTAATCGCTTCATGTCCCTCAGAAGAAGGGGAAAAGGCCAAGTTCTGTGAAGATGTGGACTGAAAAATGCCCAAATGAGTGTGAAATGTGACTTCTCTAGGTTGAATAACCAACCTAGATGTGCCACCTCCTGAACGAGATGAAAACAGCTGTATGAGGATTGTTAAGACAAAGCCAAATAAGAAAACAAGTATCTGAGGTGTACACCTCAGCCATCCCTAGACTTGGTGCAAAAGACCCACATAGGGTGAGTAAAGTCCTCATGGTAAATTGAAGAAGGTCGAGGAACTGAGATATGAAATATCTAAGACTGGACCCACTCTATGGATTCTATGAGAATGAAGAAAAAATGGGAAGAAAATCCTGGAAAAGGAACAGAAACCTTTCTGATAGTGACATTAACCATAAGATTCAACAATGCCATGGGCCAACATTGGCAAGAAACAAGATCCCTTAGAGTAGGGAAGTAATGGGAGTAGGAGAGGAAAAAATGAAGGGTAAGGTTTTCTGAAAGAACTCCCAAAACTCAACAATCGGGACAAATGGAGGACAAAGTTCCATAAACTGAACAAGCCCAACTGACCTTGAGCCTATAGGATAGTCACAGACAAGACTGACAGCACTGCAATCTATAGCAGTAGGAAGAGAGATGAGAACAGGGGAACAGGAAGTAGTGACAGAGAAAAGCAAAAAAAAAGAGCGTGGAAGAGACTGTAAACCAGTGAGGATAAGGAAAAACATAGGCATGTGGCCCCAAGATATTACTCCATAGAAACAATTACGCCAATAAAATCACACAGGCAGACAAGGGAAGCAAAAGCACTTGAGTGACAAGGGCAACAGATTCCAACAAACTTTAGGAACAGATCAACTAAATATGAAGTGATAAAGCTGAGGAAGATAAATATGCCACTGTGGAGAAGATAAGGGAATGAGCATCTACTGAAAACCCATCAGGGGAATGGTGAATTATCACAAAAAGAAGGTGGAAGGAATAATGGAAAAGGGTAGAGAGTGTAAGATGAATGTTTAAAAGTTTAAGTCTAGAAACGATGAAAAAAAGAAAGAATATCTGACTCCCAAGTCTGAAGAAAAGGCTCCAGAGGATAGGAGTCAGAGAAAGGCAATACAGCATAAAGTCATGCCTAGTCACATGTGATAAGAAAGGAAGGAGGATGAGGCATGTGTATACCAAATCAGTTGTACAAGTAATTGAATACGGACTTGTATATCTGAGTAGGAAGTAAAAAACATAAAAGGAAAGAAAAATATCTAAGAAACCCAGTCCTGAATTTACAAAAAAGGCTTGGGTAGATTCACGACAGCATGGATATAAGATTAGGCAAAGGAAGGTGGTAGGGAAAAACCCATAAAATTCCTTCCATCACAAACAAGAAAATAGGTGGAGGTATGTCAGATACAAAAGAAGACCCAGGCTGCATGAAAGACTCCACCAACTGATGCACAAAAGCCATCTCTTCACCAAACCTAAGGCTAGTGATAACAACGTCTTGTTGTCCCACAGCAGACAAAGTGGAAATTACTGACACCGATGAAATAATAATGTGGATATAAAAGACCACAAAAACAGTGATGCAGAAAGTGTTGGAAAGCGAAAACTCAAGAATAAATACTTCCACCATGGGTAATGTATTTGTAAATACTCCCGCTAACAAAAAGGCCTATATCTCAATAGCAAAAAAGTCATTACACACGATGCTAAGAAGTTGTGATTGAACAATAGGTACAGAGGGAGTCAGCTGCACTAGGTGGATGTGTCATACTCGTATTTGTGGAGGGTTGTCACACGCTCATTTATATGCTACAGTGCAGCAGTACGACGTGAGTTTAGGTGGGAGCCTCAAGGCTAGTAGCAAGTAAAAAAAACGCACAAAATCGAGGAAAGCTGATATATGAATGGAGGTAAGCTATCTATCGGAAACGTGGCATATTCATATACCATAATATTAATAATTATTCCGTAGGCTCTTGATTTGGTAGGAAGTGTGATGCCTCCGTTCGTTAGTTAATTTTCCGTATAATTTCTTTCTGAAGAAACTTTAGTGACACAAGTCCTTTCTTAAATAAAACTGGTTTATTCTTTCTGAATACAACTTTGCAATACATTTAATTTTCACAGTCACGCTATAATTCACAACGAACGTCTCACATGCTCGACTCAACAATACGTCTCTCTCTATCCACAGTTCAATTACACATTCTTGCCGTCACGTCTTGACCGTCTTATATATACAAGAATGCCGAAATCTAGTAAACGCTCGAGCATTCCCGAACCTTCGAGAATATGACCTGTTACTAGCGTCACGTGACCTCCGCTGTCGTAACACTGCCTCTTCCTCAGTATTGTTCGTCCCGAACAATAGCCACTTACATTAAACCAATCAACAATAACTTAATTAAATGTACAGAATTTACAAACACAAAATTAAAATTCAACAAAGTCTCTTAATTTTACGGGACGTATCTTCTTCCGTACTGGTCTCCATCTCGCTGGCTTCTGCTTCATGTGGGGTTCATCTGCTTCATCAGGAAACGCCCTCTCACTGGTAACAGTTACATCAGTGGTAGTAACTTCATCAAAAGCTTCACTGTTTCCCTTCTCAAAACCGAGTAGAGTTTCTTCTTCGACAGTGGCTTTTTCAGGTGACGCGTCTTCAGCAGCATCATTTGTTCCATTGTTCATTTCATCCCAACTGAAATGTCCTGGACTGTGATAATGCCAAAGCCTTTTGGCATGCACCACCTTTGGCTTACCTCGCCGACCACATTTTATCCGGAAAGTCACGTCTGAGAGATGATCCACTATGTTATATGGGCCTTCCTATGGAGAAGACAACTTAGGAGACTTCCCTTTGGTCTTCCTGGGATTATACAACCACACCTTGTCTCCTGGTACAAAGCTGACTTCAGTAGATCTCTTATCATAAGATAACTTCATCGAATCAGCAGATGTTTTCAAGTTTGAATGCACTTGATGGTGAATATCATCCATCCTTTCCGATAACACTTTCACAAACTCTGACACATTTTCAAACAACTCTTCATAAGGTGGGCGTCCTGTTAACAGATCCACTGGCAACCGAAGTTCCTGACCAAACATCAACTTTACTGGAGGGTATCCAGTGGCTTCATGCTCTGCTGTCCTATAGGCCATCAACAGTGGAGGGAGTAAGACATCCCAGTCATCTTGGCAGCTATTACAAAACTTTGCCAATTCCTGTCCCAGTGTCCAGTTGTACTTTTCTACCATCCCATTGGACTGTGGGTGAAGTGGCGTTGTTCTGGTTTTTCGGATGCCAAACAACTTGCAGCATTCTTGGAACACAGCTGATTCAAAGTTACTGCCTTGATCTGAATGCAGTTCATATGGCATACCAAATCTGAAGAAGAAATCACTAATAGCCGAAGCTACAGCTGTAGCTTCTTGATTTGGTATTGCATATGCCTCAGACCACTTGATGAAATAATCCATCACCACTCAAATGTACTTGTTTCCAGCACGAGTTTGTGGCAAAGGACC
>NW_013668790.1:127434-128515 GCF_000517525.1 Limulus polyphemus
TAAAATTCAACAAAGTCTCTTAATTTTATGGTACGTATCTTCTTTCGAACTGGTCTCCATCTCGTTGACTTCTGCTTCATGTGGGGTTCATCTGTTCCATCAGGAAACGTCCTATAATTGGTAACAGTCACATCAGTGGTAGTAACTTCATCAAAGGCTTCACTGTTTCCCTTCTCAAAACCGAGTATAGTTTCTTTTTTGACAGTAGCGTTTTCAGGTGACACATCTTCAGCAGCGTCATTTGTTCCATTGTTCACTTCATCCCAACTGAAATGTCCTGGACCGTGATAATGCCAAAGCCTGTTAGCATGCACCACCTTTGGCTTACCTCGCCGACCACATTTTATCAGGAAATTCATGTCTGAGAGACAATCCACTATGTCACATGGGCCTTCCCATGGAGAAGACAACTTAGGATACTTCCCTTTAGTCTTCCTGGGTTTATACAACCACACCTTGTCTCCTGGTACAAAGCTGACTTCAGTAGATCTCTTATCATAACATAGCTTCATGAAATCAGCAGACATTTTCAAGTTTGAATGTACTTGATGGTGAATATCATCCATCCTTTCAGATAACACTTTCACGAACTCTGACACATTTTCAGGCAACTCTTCGTAAGGTGGGCATCCTGTTATCAGATCCACTGGCAACTGAAGTTCCCGACCAAACATCAACTTTGCTGGAGTGTATCCAGTGGCTTCATGCTCTGCTGTTCTATAGGCCATCAACAGTGGAGGAAGCAAGACATCCCAGTCATTTTGGCGGCTATTACAAAACTTTGCCAATTCCTGTCCCAATGTCCAGTTGTACTTTTCTACCATCCCATCGGACTGTGGGTGAAGTGGCGTTGTCCTGATCTTTCGTATGCCAAACAACTTGCCGCATTCATGGAACACAGCTGATTCAAAGTTACGGCCTTGGTCCGAATGCAGTTCGTATGGCATACCAAATCTGAAGAAGAAATCCCTAACAGCCGAAGCTACAGTTGTAGCTTCCTTATTTGGTATTGCAGATGCCTCAGGCCACTTGATGAAATAATCCATCACTACACAAATGTACTTGTTTCCTGCACGAGTTT
>NW_013668790.1:129515-139417 GCF_000517525.1 Limulus polyphemus
ACCGTATTATATGTACAAGAATAGCCGAAATCTAGTAAACGACTCGAGCATTCACGAACCTTCGAGAATATGACGTGTTACTAGCGTCACGTGACCTCCGCTGTCGTAACAGAAGCAATGGGAAAATAATTTAAGTAATTTTATGTGGCATGGTTATAATGATAATGCACTATTTCCCAACTACAATTTCTACAGTAAGAAGCTTTAACTGCAAAGGATGGCAAGATAAATCTTAGATCTCACATCTTGATAAGTTTTCAACAGATCCTCTATTATACTTGGACTTTGGCTTCTGAGAAAAGTTGCAAATCAGAGAATGAAGAGTCTAGTGAAGTTGCATCAGGGAACTTGTTGGTACCAGGAGATATGCCTAGTTTTTTGCATTGGCTTTATGGGTAGATAGTTATCTCTTTTGTAACTATAGCCCTCACTTTTCAACTGAAGGAATTGCTGTCGATTAGCTTTGTATGGTGTTTGGAGCCCATTACAGTCCTAAGTGCTTTGTGTGAATTTTCCCATTTCCAAGGAGAACATTAAAGGTGTCCAATAAAAATGTCATGTTCTTTGGCTATACAATCTTTCTATAGGAATACACTTCTTCAGAAAGGTGCGACATATTCCTCCAGTAAGTTGACTAATAATTCGTCAAAAATTTGCCATGAACCATATATATATATATTTTAGTAGGTATCATTCAAATAAAGTGCAATTAACCTTCTGTATAACCCACAAGAGAAATTGCAATACTAAGAATGACCTTTGAGCTTTCTACTAACTAGAACTGTGTCATTGTTTCCAATATACAGCAATCCAATTTCTTGCTTATCTGTAGAACATATGTTTCCTCTGAGAATCAAAGTTCTTTGAATAATGGTCCATGCAGATCCAGAATTACCTGCATGTCGCATG
Source organism: Limulus polyphemus (assembly GCF_000517525.1). Taxonomy (NCBI): domain Eukaryota; kingdom Metazoa; phylum Arthropoda; class Merostomata; order Xiphosura; family Limulidae; genus Limulus; species Limulus polyphemus. Next base: position 130,425 of record NW_013668790.1, read on the forward strand.
CTTTTTCTACTGACTCAGGGAAGTTTCCTTAAAACTGTAAAATTATTATCAAAAATAAAACCATTGTATTCCCTGGCTAAGATGCACCTCAAATATAAAAGAACCATACATTTCAAATTGCTAGAATCGAATAGACAAAATAAAAACAAAAATATAAAGTCAATTACAATCTCTTTAGGTGGTTACGGCACTCGACTCGCAATCTGAGGGTCGCGGGTTCGAATCCCCGTCACACCAAACATGCTCGCCCTTTCAGCCGTGGGGGCGTTATAATGTGACGGTCAATCCCACTATTCGTTGGTAAAAGAGTAGCCCAAGAGGTGGCAGTGGGTGGTGATGACTTTCCTCTAGTCTTACACTGCTAAATTAGGGACGGCTAGCGCAGATAGCCCTCGTGTAGCTTTGCGCGAATTTCCAAAACAAACAAACCAACAATCTCTTTATTAAGAGATGCACATTACAAATTTTTAAAAAAGCTATATTTCAAATAGTATGAAAAAGCTTTTGTTTACAATCAAATCATTTAAAATAATACATACTGTAAAAATGCAAAACAGAGACAAAAATTGTTTATACTATATCGATATATATATATATATATACAGTCTTAACTCAGTTTATAACTTTAAAATTATGTACATGCAAATATAAATTTGGCAAATTATTGATAATATCTAGAATATATTTTGATTTACAATCCTTCATTTTATGAATAAGACATAGCATTAAATATTATCACCTGCTTTTATCTAAAACCAATATGATCTGATGGTATTTTTATTTATTTAATAAAAATAGTTTTCATTCTTTTAATAAAATAAGTTTACTTTTTAACTTAACATAATTGACACTTATGATTATTAAGAAATAATTCATCATTTCATGTTTCACAGCCATACAATTAAGCGCAGTAATTATGCACCATTAAATTTGAATTCAACTTCACTTCTCTCCTCCATTAATTTTGAAAATTAATATTAATATTTCTGCCCTGAAATTTAAATTTATTTATATAAATAACTATTCTAAAACTGCATAAGTAGTTTTTATTGTTTTTTTTTTCCTTAGTGTCACTTAGGGACCGAAATATGTTTTTTTTTATTTATTTGATGTTATCAATTATCTTTTTAAACATTAAAGGCTTAGAAATACCGTAATAAAATAAGGATGACAATAATAAACTGAACTAGATAATTGAAATACATTTATAAATTGGTTGAGAGAGAAGATTTCATTAAATATTTCAAAAAATTAGCTTAAAAATAGAATAAATTAAGATTCGGATTGTAATGTAGGAAATATGAATAATGTATGTAACATATATACTACAATACTATTACGACAGCGGAAATCACGTGAATCTGGTAACACGTAATGAGTATCTAGAACGTTCGTGAAGGCTCGAGTGTTTGCCAGACGCCCTCTATTCGTATATATAAGACCAGCGAGAAGTGACAGCAGAGATAAAGATAATTGCAGACAGGCAGAGATAGAGACGGATAATTGAGTCAAGCGCGGTAGTGACCGTAAGTAAAGTGCATGAATCGTCGTGAATTATAGCGTGTGTAGAAGTTAAAGTGATTGTAGAAATTAAGTGTATTGCAAAGTTGTATTGAGAAAGAATAAACTAGTTTTATTTAAGAAAGGACTTGTATTGCTGAAGTTCCTCGGGAAGAATTTTTACGGAAATTATCAAACAAACAGAGACGTAACAATACAATAGTTTCTATCAATTCCCTTTTTTAGGACCCAAGCTATGTAATTAATTGTGTTTTATATGTTATGTAACATATGTAGGCTAATATACATTTTGAAAATGAAAACAAAAACTTGTATACATGCACACATTTTAGATAAAAGTTAACATTTTTTTTCTCTGAAAATGTTATTCTGATAGGTACTTAGCTATCTCAATCCTGGTCTGCCCTCTAAGCTTTACTGAAGAAAGTTTGCTACAGTGCACCAGTCTTTATACCCCATCAGTTTTGTGCTATTTCAGAACATGTGCTCATCATGTGATTACTCTCCACCAATCATATTGCACCATCTATACTGGTGCATCTAGCTCTCTCTATTATTCTAGAACAATTCTCACTTTTGAGAATTGGTAGTCACAAACACCGGCATCTCTACCCTTGTGGCACAATCCTCACTTTCGAGAATTGGCATATACAAACCTTAAACACTGGCATGTCATTGGGGAGGAAGGGTGGGAAATGGGTTAGATGAGGTAAGTACCTATTGGAAATACATTTTGAGAGTAAGAAAATGTTAACTTCTGAAATGATGCTACTTCCTCTCACCCAAAGCTAGAATCCCACACTGCCAAGGTAAAGGGGCCGGTGAAAGTGCATCAAGCAGAAAGAAACCACACTGAAAAATGGGTGTGATAGAATATGAAAAGAAAGCACATCAGTTGGGTACATCACTACTTCTGGAACACAAATGGGGCAGAACTGAATTGACGGACACCAATGAAATCAATAAAGAGATTTATAGCACTGAATCAGTGTAGGAAGTGATGGATAATCGTGAGGGTTATAATAACTAGCCCTCTGTCCACATCCATGTCATAACAATCCATTGTAAGAAACAAGATATATTACCTAATATAATGATAGTGAGTCATACTATGATGCCAGTAAATGAACTAAATAGAAAAACGAAATAACAATACATGCCTAAGGCATAAGGACCGTGAAATATATTTGAATAGGCAAAGTGTGGCCTGTCCAGGCAAAAACATCGAATGGAAACACCTTGCATAAGATATAGATATAAACAAGTGAGGTCCACCCAGGAAACACCTAGGGGGAAAGCACCTTGGACACATAGAATTAGTGCTGTCTGCCTGGGCAAAAACATCTGGGGAAGCACCATGGATACTGAATATTATGGCCCGGCATGGCCAGGTGGTTAGGGCGCTCAACTCGCAATCTGAGGGTCGCGGGTTCGAATCCCCGTCCCACCAAACATGTTCGCCCTTTCAGCCGTGGGAGCATTATAATGTGATGGTCAGTCCCACTATTCGTTGGTAAAAGAGTAGCCCAAGAGTTGGTGGTGGGTGGTGATGACTAGCTGCCTTCCCTCTAGTCTTACACTGCTAAATTAGGGATGGCTAGCTTAGATAGTCCTCGTGTAGCTTTGCGCGAAATTCAAAAACAAACAAACTGAATATTATTGTATAATTCATTGTTCAACACTGTAATGATTATAAAAACTATAGCCATCTTCTCGACGAATGAGTAAACATGGGATAGAAAGTTTTGTCCACTAGAATAGAAGGGGGGATATGCACTGGAGAGTCTGGATGAACAACACATTAAAGACAGTGCAATGGGTGTCTGTGATTCCCCATTTTGAAAAGCAGACAGTCCCTGGTTGTAGAAACCACGGGTCATTAGGGATGGGCAGAAATCCCCATCTGATTTACTCATGAGGTCCATGAGTGACAGTCATTTATAAATGAAACTAGTAACTTTTAGTAAAAAAAAATTAGATACACATACCACTGGACAAGCTGCTGCTGGTTTTACAGAAACACCAATCTCAACAGTGAGCATTGTAAATTTATTCATATCTAGTGCAAATATAATATGAAGCATACCTGACCAAGCAGCACCTGCCACCAGGTTGGATCCTGAAATACAATATTTATCAACTAGAAATATATAGAGGAAGTAATATGTCGAATTACCCCAGTCAAAGGTGAACAGACGTGTGTAGAATTGCCACAGGAAGAAGACAATACCTGCCCAAGAAAGACACAGTCACGTCTTGCAGATAATGTGCAAATGTGTTTAAAGTTGTCCACACCCCAGCCTGAATGATCTTCTCCAAAGGCCAATGAAGGCGAGCAGCAAAAAACACTGTTAGATGACGAAATTGGTGCAAAGAAGCATTGTGCAGATGCCAACCTTCCATGGATAAGTCAGAATATGCCAGTCGTATGAGTTAAAGAACCCAACTAGTGAGTGTAATAGGGGACATATCATGGGACACAGAGGGAATTATTGGAAAAAATAAAAGGCAGTATGAGCCACATAACATCTCAGGGAATGAACTGCACAAAGAAGTCTACCTGAATCTGAATGGGAGTAGAGGTGGGAAGTGGAAGGTAAGGAAACAGGAGAGAAGGCCAAACCACCTGTCTAGGAAAGGAAGGCCCAATCAGGATAAAGGATAACATAAGAGGAATAGTAAAAGATGCAGGAAACGAATGACATAAATCTCGGAACAATGACGACTGCAAGCAAGGAGGAACGACTTAAGGGAAAGATGGTACAAGGAACAAGTAGAAATTGGTTCAAATGGAGAACTGGAAATGGCATGAAGGATAAAATTGAGATCCAATATGGAAAAACAAGGGACATAGAGGACGGATAAGGCAAAAGGAACAAAAAAGGAGGAAAATAATGGGAGAATTGGAAGATGTTCGACAGGGTAGCCATATAACTAGAAACAGTTGACACAGACCAACCATAATCAAACAACTAGGTAAAGAACCGGGAAAATTAAGGTACTGAATGACAGGAGGGGCAGAAGCCACAGCAAACAGACTAAGGTCTGAAGGTAGAATGCTTCTGCTACACAGACAAGGAGGAAGGTCGAATGGAATGGGAAAGGAAAGATGCTACATGAGAGGCCAGTCCCTGAGCTGAGACAAAGGACCGAACAAAAGCCACATGTGAAGATGGAGTTTGATGAGATTGGAATGAACTACATCCAGTTGCAGTTGTTGGAGAAGAAACTGGGACAGAGGTAAGGGCAGGGGATGTTGCTCCAATAAGAGCTAGAGCAGAGGGAATCATGCCTGAGAAGGCCAATATAGGACACAACAAGAAGTTGTCTGGATAAGGGAAAAGACTCTGGAGAGGAGTCTGACTGAACACATCTTCTCCCAGAACTGAAGGATGTGGAACCAGAGACCAAAAGGAAGTAATTTTGGCATTCCAGTGAGTGACATACACATCTATAAATGCAGTATTCCCAGTAGAGAACACACCCACCAAAATACCCATGGTAGAATGGACCACTCCATGTCATAATGCCAATGGATCATGGGAGAAGTTTCATTGGTTGAGAAGCATCCACAGAAGGAAATGCATGTGAGCTCAACCCAAGGGAATAAAAGCTTCAATGGAAGCCCACATTCCCAAAAGTGAGAGAGATCCTTGCATAGTAAGAAAAGGAGAAGGTAGGGCCATTTAGACTGCCCACTTCATATCCGCAAGCCAAAGTGGAGAAGACTTGGTTTGGCTAAGATGGGAAATGAAGAAAAACTCCCTGCAAACTAAAGCCTGTAATTCCCCAACAGATATCGTCGACCCTAGGACAAGAGGCCTAATGACAGAACCATTGTCAGCTGTCACAGGAATTTCAGCATCCACCATATCAAATCTCGAATTCAGATGAACAAATTTGAATTCGGAAAACAGAAATATTTCAAAAATAAAGGAGCAGAAAAAAATCATACAAGTTTGTGATTCAAGCATGATTAAAATTTTGTAGTCACATGGTGGGCGAGTTAAAACACATGTCTACACACTAAAATGTCAGTCATGAAAGTGATGATTGTTCTAAATAGTAGAGGGAGCTAGCTGCACTAGTATAGATGGTGCAATACGATTGGTGGACAGTAGTCACATGATCACCACGTGTTCTGAAATGGTACAAAACTGATGGGGTATAAATACTGGTGTACTGTAGTGAAATATCTTTAGCAATGCTTAAAGGGCAGACCAGGATTGAGATAGCTTTGGGTTGGAGGTGGTACCATTTTGGAAAAAAAAATGATTGATAATGTTCTTGAAAGTAGCAAGATTTGTGAACTGTTTTAAACACCAAACACAGCAGCAGAAAAATATTTATCAAACAAGTTAAAAATCATGTATGATTTTAACATTTTAAAACTATGGTATGTTTTACAGCCAAAGCAATTTTCCTACATATAATGCATATGTTAAGATTCACAACCATTTAGAACTATTTTAAAAACAATAATAATATCAAACACAGTCATTCAAATTCTTTAAGTCCTGAGCTAATTGTAATGTATGGGTAATAAACAAATTACACTTCCTGTAAGTCGTCTTTTAATTGTACAACAGTATATCTTGGCTAAATATGAAACCCAAAATTTTCTCTTGAAAAAAACAATTCAGAGATGAGGAATTTTTTTACAATCTTTTACTTATCAATCCTTTTTGATCACTCATATCAATCACAAAATCGTGTGGCTCTTCTACTTGTGATGAGTTTTCTCGTTCATCATTTACTCCAGTGCACAAACTCGCTTGGACACCAGTATTTTGTTTTTTCATCTCAAACTGTTCCTCTTTGAAATTCTCAGGTTGAATCTGGTTAAGGAAATATCCATCTTCGACACTTGCAGTATCTGCATTCTCTGTTTGACTGATGAAGCTATCTACAGTTTTTGTGTTGCCATTTTTCATGTTAACTTCTTCATCTTTTATTGGCTTTTCTATGCCAAATACGGCAAAAACATTGGGTGGTTTTATATCAGAATTAGGATTTATTTTACCCAAAAACGTCTTTGTCAGTGAACTATAGGCATGATATTCTTTATTCTCAACCCATGGAGGAAATTCTTGTTGTTTCTGTACACAGCTTCTATCAGTACAGTTTTCTTCCCGTTTCCATGGCAAAGTTGTTTCAGTTAATGTAAGAGGTCGAAATTCCTTTGTTGGATGAGAGATTCTGTTGAAATCTAAAAAGGGGGGAAAAAAGAGCAGTTTATTTTGTAAATTAGGAAAGATCATGTTGAACTTGATTAAAGCAACACAGTTATTAAGAAAATGTACTACATTTTTTAAAAATCTACATTAAGAATAGCATTGAATAAAAATATGTTTTTGGAAATATTTATAAATTTTTATACTATATAACTTATTTTGAAAGTATTTTAAGATTATATACGATTTATCTAATTGCTCTGCAAACCATTAAAAATGCACAAAATGTGTTTACGATAAAGAAACAAATGTTAAAAAATAATTGACTCGTACATGACAGTACCATAAATTATAAAGCTTTCAGTTGATTAAAACACTAAACCGATGAAAATTTTTATTAGCCTAATGAGCATATGCAGCAGAAACTCAATTTTGTTTTTTTAGCATCTTCTGAGTAATCTTATGTAATATTGTTAAACTAGTGTATAACAATGGTGAACTAAAAAAGGTTTATAGTTTCAGATATTTCATTGTAATATTTTTACATCAGCAACCAAATATTTGACACAACAAAAGTCAAAAAGAGAAGTTTTCTAAATAATTAGTACATTTTCATTAAATATTTCTGGTTGGACATTACATTTTGAAATACATTGTATAAAAACCAAACAAAATATTGTCATCGACAAGTTAATTAGACAAACTGATTATTTTCAAGGAAATTATTTCCAGCTTTGCCAATTTTGTAAACTTAGAAACTTCTGTGAGGAACGATATGCTTTTTTTGAGACAGCAACGATTTTCGTATTAGCTTACCAGAACTTAAAATATCTACATCACTTTCAGACAAAGGTGTTGGAGCAGTAAAAGTAATTCCTTCATCATCTTGAGTAAACACAACATTTGAATACGAGTGATTCTCATTTTTAGGAGAGCCATCCTCCACTTCTGAGATCTCAGATATACTGGTTGGAAGATTGAATCTTAATATTGCAGCCTTATGGGGCTTTAAGTCTGAAAAAAAAAAAGGAATGTAAGGTATACAAATATTGACGTTAATTTTTTTGTAAAATCTAAAACTGTGTGCAGTAAGGAGGTGTTTTAAACAGGTTTAGTAAATTTAATACTCACAACTTGTTCCGTATATTTTAGATAGTTTGATACAAGAACAAAATAATGCAATATGAAAACAAAACATACAAATATTTTCTCTCAAGAGCTTTTAATATTAATAATTTTAATATTCTTTTACATTATATGAAAAAATAAAGTGTCAGAAGTATCAAATAACAGTTTCAGTAAATCACTATAACTATATCACTATTAATTACCTGTATTGATTTTTCCTTGGCTACCCTTTTTATGAGACTTAAGTTCTTTTCCATTATAAAAGTGACCATTCATAATGTGTTTATGGTGATTTCCTTTCCGTTTCTTCCTATTTTTATCATTAAGTACACGACGGATTTGCATGCGAGTCTTGTGGTGGAAAGGAGGATGTGGAGCAGTTTCATCAATCATATCACGACTATACCGACGGACCTAGAATAACATTAGTTTATTTATTTGCTATTTGAAAATTCAAGAATTTTTCTCCAAACTTAAAACATGGCTACTAAAGACATATAACACATGTAAAAATACCTTTGAGCATTTTAACTTAGATTTTTCGATTTACATTGATGAAAAGAAAAACACTACTACCTAAAATTTTTACAGAACAATAAAAGATTACTAAGAATGCACATTATTCTATCTCATATAATACTATTCAAACTTATACTGCACCAACTTTAAGAAACTAGGAAAAGTGGTAGCAGTATAGTAATTTTTTTGTAGGTAATGATCAATACTTTTATATGACCATTACTCACATTATCTTAAAAGACAGTAGTTGTTGTTTGGTGCATTTAAAAAAGAGCAAGTTCTTCTTAACCTACTATTGCCACAGAAGTTAGAAAAATATGAATTTAAAAAACTAAGTCAGTATTTGTATGATGGATAGATTAGGGATAAAATTATTGGCATATATTTTGCAAGTAGCTAGTGTATAACTACCAAACTATTAATGATATGGAAATACATTTTTCTCTCAAGTCAAAATCATAACACACTGTTACGACAGGGGGTTCACGTGACGAGTATTCTAGAAGATTCGCTAGTGTGTTACGATAGCGGGGGTCACGTGACGACAGCGGAAGTCAAGTGACGCCGGTAGCATGTGTTGAGAGTTTTTAGAAGTTTCTAGAACAGACAGTATTATCGTATGTAAGTGCGCTAGACAGTGAGAGAGACAGA
>NW_013668791.1:0-13378 GCF_000517525.1 Limulus polyphemus
ACCTCCTTCTAGAAATATCCTGTTCCTTCGTGAATGCCCTAGCATTTACTAGATTGGGGTAGTCTGGTATATATAAGATGATCACAAGGTGACAGGAACAGTGTAGTATTGAGTAATTGAACTGCAGTCAGAGAAAATATTGTTGGCCACGTGAGATATAGCGTTTGTTATAGCGCGACTGTTGAAATTACGTGTATCGTAAAGTTGTATTCGGAAAGAATAAACCAGTTTTATTTAAGAAAGGACTTGCGTCGCTAAAGTTTCGTCGAAACGAATTTACGGAAAATTAACTAACGACTGGAGGCGTAACACCTCTATTCCTTGATAAGTTTCCTACCTTTATCTCTACTGGTGGGATGCTACTCCACGTCCTGTTTCTTTAACGTTTTCTAATATTTTTTATTCTATTTTTGAAGCCTCTTTTCCCCTCATTCGCCCCTCTAGAGCCTCAGATTGTAGGGACGTTCCTTCTCCTTACCGCACACTCCAGTGGCTCAGTGGTAAGTCTTAGGGCTTATAACGCTAAAATCAGGTTTCAATACCACCCACTCTGGGTAGAGCATAAACATCTCATTGTATAGCTTTGTACTTAACAAAAAATCCTCGTTCTAGGGTTCTTATAACATTACTGTTATACTTAGTCTTACAGAACTTCTTAGAAATAGAACTATTTTGCAACATCATCTTGCTTATTTATCAACATTTTAAGACTACTTTAGAATTTATACTCTGATATATGGACACACCGCTTGTATACAGAGTTTCAACGTACTTTTGTTTTATCGTCTCTCAAATCACTCTGCTAGTTTTGTTGCTGAACTTTTGAGTATTCTATTAACGTTATCTTAGTTATTTATTACTCCTATTTCATTATCTATTTAGACTTAAAACAGCCTTGTTATTTTAAATTCTCACGAAAGATGTTATCTATCTGGTTTGTTATAGGAATGTAGAGTTCCGTATAACTGTTTTACGTATTCTAATGGAAGAATTATGCCTGGATATCTAGTCATGTAGAGACAAATGAACGGTCTAACAAGCTGCAGAGGCTGCACTATCTCTTTATAGTCCATCAACAGTCTTTCTATTAAGGCCCTCCAATGGCACAGTCTGCGGACTTACAACGCTAGAATCCGAGTTTCGATACCGTGGCGGGCAGAGCACATGTAGCCCATTGTGTAGCTTTGTGCTTAACTTCAAACAAATCAAATGAAAATCTTTCTATTAAGTAGTTCCTACTGCTCACATCCGCGGTATAAAAAATATATCTTCTTGGTAAAAAAAAATTGGTTGATATCACAGGTAGGAAAACATTACCCAAAGTTATACTGTGCTGAAGAACAGACATCAAGATGTAGTTGTTACATGTTTAAAAACTGGGTACTTATCGTATTAACTATACTCAACACAAAATGGGTCTGGGAACTTTACTATATTGTTGTTTCTGCAGGACTTCTCCGAAAACTATGCAACATTCGGGTCCTGCTTATGCTAAAGAACGTCAATGTCTCAAAGAATCGATAACTCAGATTCGCTAATATTTTTCGTTTGACCTCTTTAATGGGGGGGGATATACGTTAAAATCTTGTTCCTAGTATTACTGATGTTGTTTTTAGTTTCCTAAATTTTACTATTTGTTAATACTCAGTCTTCAGTGTAGATCCTGGCACACATATATCTTCTTCGTCTAAAAAGTAGTTGCTAACTTGGTTATACGTGTCTCTTGTTGTACATAATTCAGCTAACGTTTGAAAACACCCGAAACAAAGAAGAAAATGACGCGCCATGGTTCATTTTATTGACGTTTAATTAAACGTGAATATGGAATAATCAAATATGATATTTATTAAGCTAGTATTTTTTATAAGAACTTCCAGAAATGATTAAATATTTTATTGAGTATTAAGGATCAGATTTATTTCATTTAGTTTGTAGATTTATGAGACAGTACTGGAAGTTCATCATTAAACACGAACAGATTGCGTTTCATCTAAAACACGGGGGTACAGGAGGTACATCCCTTTACCAGATGCAACATGGACCTTTTGAAACAAATAAGTATTGTTTCCACCCCTTCTGTTGAGAAATTAATCACTGGAAATTTTCAAATTGAGCGCTTGATGACGTAACAGCGTAATACAATATTATTTTCCTTTTCCCCAATTAGAAACAAAATAAACAGGCATAGGTTTGGTAATCACGTTTATTTTACACTACAAAGTATCTTATAAGTCTACAATCAAACAGCATATAATTTTGCGTTAAGATCACACAGTGACGCAAGCAAAGTAGCCTCGTACTAACAGATTTTCTACGCAAAGTCACGAGTAAAGTAGCACCCGGGAGCGTGAATGCCTGGATCAACAGGGCACCAAAGAAAGGTTTATTTTGTTGCGTTTCTGAGTGTACGTTCAGTTAGAGACTTGCTTGTGCGTGTGGTTTGACGTTGTTCTTATAACTGTGAGATATACTACAGCATGACGCAAGGTAAGAGTCGTTTTCAGTTTTAAAAGAAATTTTTACAAGACCATAAGTACATTTACGTAAAAGTGAAGATTAATATATGGTTATATTTAATAATAAAGAGAGTGGTTTATTTGTCATGACTTTGAGAGACTGAAGTGTATGGTGACTAGCAAAAAACTTGTATTTTTACTTTAATATTTTATATAGTAGTAGTAGTTAAATTAATCGTGGGATATTATATTTACCTATGAAATAATATGGGACATAACCGAAGCATTACAGAAGATAGTGAATGATATAGTGATTGGTTGAACTTGAATCGGAAAGTAAATATAGGTATTGTTTTTGTTTTTTCCCTTGATACTAATGTCTAGTAATGGGACCTTATTATTTTGAAGATTTGAATTACGATTTTTTAAAATAGCTCTTCAAATTCCAAATGAGAACACCAAAATGTACCAACAAAATATTAACAGTAATAAAATGCCTGTTTAATTCTTAATAGTTGAACTCTGAGTGTATGTAAGAATTTTGAGTCTAGGCAAATTTTGGTTATTCTTGCCTGTTAGGTAACAACAACCCATAACTTGCATTAGTTATAAACTCGGCAATAAACTACAGTGATATATTAACACACCCATAAAAAGTTCGGCGACAACGTGACTAAAATTCAAATTTCATTTTTCAGATTAGATTACTTATGTTTTGCCCAGTACTTCTCTAATTTTACACTTCCACCAATTAGTGACTTTGATATTACTGACACCGTTTCATTGTCAATGAAACTATCTTCCCATCATTCTAATATGAGTTGTGTATTTTTGCAAATCGGCATTGATGCTTTGAAACTGTTTAATAAAAATAAATATGACGTTGATGCACTGGTGTATTACTAAGGTCTTTCGGAAACAAACCCCAATGTTTTATGTAAATAATTGTATGAGTATGTCACCTTGGAACAATATGCAACAGGTGCTGAAGTGTATAGAAGCATGATGTTTGTACTGTTGTAGTTGCACCGTGCAGAAGAGAAACATAAATAGCAGTATAATACAGTGGGAGTTCACAGAATGCAAGTTTTTAGTTTGAATAATGAAATTTGCTTGGAATAAAGAATTGCAATTGATTGGGGGCACATTTAGGTTGCTTATTTTATACATTATTAGTCTTAATTATCATTAACAGAAGTTCAACTGACGTATGTAGACGGCATGGACAAAGTAATAGTGTAATTTCGCAAGGGATTTTACAGTTGTATCCTTGCGAAATTATTTCGGCAGAAATGTGCAGGAAAGTATGAACGTTGCTGCGTTTTCTTTTAATGTTTAAGAGTAGAGTTTATGTAAGTATAGAATAAAACTTGCAAGCAATGCTGGAAAATTGATAGCTTATTATGAGTTTTGTTTTGCAAGAATTCACCTTAAGGTTTAATATCCTCCATTTTCTTAAAATCGACTAAATTGAATGTAGGTATTAGGCTCTCACATGTATTCTATTTGGAATGAGTTACAGGCGAAAAACTCGAGAAGCAACTGTAGTTTTAAAGAAAATCGTATTTTTTTTATCCCCCTATATTAAAAAAAAAACAAAACATGCCGCATACTTCAGGAGGATGAAGATGCTCCCGATTCCAAACTGGAAAAACCATACTGTACCCAGTTTTCACATTATGAATACATACAGTAGAACATAACTTCACACAGATAAACATGCCCCCTAGACTACACACAGGAAGAACTTCCTGTCCCATAGATTAAAAAGCAGGAAGCTCATAGGAGTATACTAAGTAACATCAAAAATCATGAGAAAACTCGAGGGGTATCTTCATCTGTAGCTCTTACCAAGAATTGAAGGTAGATGCAAATAAGAACGTTAATTGTTACAAGTTGATTTGTCACAAGAAATAAGTCGCCACGAATTCCTTACTTCCCTCCCCCCTCTTCTTCCAGACGCACGCCTCGACAAAACGGTTATCAAACTGGTTATTCGTTATGGCAACTGTTTCCTAATTATTTAGAAACTCAGAACATCGTTAATTTATGTATATTATTGTGAAGCGGCAGTACATGCAAAGTCGGATTTCAGGTAATGGGGGGGGGGGGAGAGAATTTTATGTAAAGCGTTCCACATTAGACATGATTAGTACTATCGATCGATATCCGAGTGTATAATAAAGCATAACAGAGAATAACTTGCATTTCAAGTATGGGTATCGGTCCCCTCCCCCCTGAATATGAAGAAAGAGGTTAGCGCTCCTTTGCGACCCCGCAGAACTAAACGGTTGATTTTTATGAAATCATTGCTAGAATGCGTTTTTACTTTGTGCAACCTTAGCGTTTAAAATATGTTATTTAGAGGCGTCGCTCGGCGCTCACACTGGGGGCATGGCATTGGTATTTTAAAATCAGCAAAGACAGCTATGATTGATACTGAAACGCCGATATTTCCGCGCCTATGGGTCCGATCCCCGAATCTTTTAAGCACCTAGCGACGCTCTGTTGTTCTTAATGTATGAAAATTTATCTTGTGCATAGAAACGAAGTAATTTTTTTTTTTTATTATGAATACGAGTGTAACTTTTTCATATTTAAACTCTGGAATAAATCATGCATTTTATCTTTGTATAGAAAATGTTCACTAATTAAATTAGTTATTCTAGAAATAATCGGCAGTAGTAGCGCTGTTATAACTCGTACTTGTTGATGAAAACGTTAATTTGTCGTTACGTCATTAAAGATGTTCCCAACTAACTTTAGGACGAATTTTTTACATAGTAACTAAGCTATTTCGGTGCTCGGGACGAGGCCTAGTACATCAACCGCGTACCCTACTGGGAATTAAAATTGCAATAACTGAAAGTAATATTTCGGGTAAGCATTTATAAGTTATGTAGACATCAGTGGGTAACATCTAATGGATAACATCCCCAAAAACTTCTAGCATTCAGAGATGTATTTTGAGTTCCATCGGTGTAACGGTTGCTTAGTGAAATTTCTTAAATATAATTTCTTTGTGCTAAATTCTGAAGATAATAGAACGAATGTACTCAAGTTTAAGATTTGGAAAGTATAGACTAGGCTCCAGTTGTATTTTTCTGAAACGGAGGTGGTTGACTTAAATTAAAAGCTGCTGTCGGCAGCAGTGAAGGATAGCACTTTACAGAAGATTGAGTGTAATCGATTTCTAGAAAAGTAAAGAGTAGGTGCATTTTTCCTAAGGGTAGGTATGTAAGGGGCGGACTTAGAGGACGAAAAGTTCCCTTAACTTTTGACCACAGATTATAATGAGATTCCTTCAGCTCAAACATTTTATATTCTTAGTGAAATGAATATTGGAGTGATCGTAGGTTTTAATAGTATTATTGGCAGTAATTTTACCTGATTTATTCTCTCTCTCTCTCTCTCTCTCACACACACACACACACACACACACACACACACACACACACACACACACACACACAATTTACAATAAAGTTCTTGGATGTATTGTTTAGGCAGAGTATTCATGATGAAAACTTAGTTGAATGGACGGCAACTGCCTATTGTAGAAACACAAGTGTGGAGGACGACGTTTCGAAAGTTTTTCGTCTTCGTAAAACAGGCAGTTGCCGTCCATTCAACAAAGTTTCATTGTGATAAAGTTTTTTTTTAAATTTACCTTTTGTATAAATAATTATTTAGATAAATAAAACGCATTGCATATTAATTGAACGTTTAGTTTTTGGTGTACATTAATTGAACGTGTAGTCTTTGGTGTACAATTAATTGAACGTGTAGTCTTTGGTGTACAATTAATTGAACGTGTAGTTTTTGGTTTCTTTTTTTTTTTTCAAGCAGAGGAAGAAATTCTTTTATGAAAGTTCTAGACATTGAGGAGGCATAAGAATCTTTATATCGCTAGAAAAATGTGGGAGAGCTGTTGTTTTCATCACTGCTTCAAACGCCTCCGCTCAAAACCCACCTCCACTGTTTTCTTTCTCTTATACTGCAAGCAAAAAATAAATAAATAAAACTAAAATATATGGGACAGGAAAATGTAAGCGTCACGTACGCTTTACAACTGACGATGTTAAGTATTTAATTTTTGTTACAATTTCTTTACGATGAAGAAAGACACGCAGACAATGCACACAGAACTAAAATGATACTCAATTAATGTTTTCCTGCGGCTTATTATGGATAGGTTAAGTAGTAGTGGGCAGATAGTAGGAGGCTAATAAGGACTTCTGTGACAAGTCTTTACTGTTGTTTTAAGAAATGCCACCTGCACGAAATGAAGATTTCGGTTTCGAGTTACGCATATCTTGTCCATCTGTGAACTACGTCTGCCGTGTAAAAACTTTCGTTACTACGACGTGAGAAGTGGATATGTTTAGTAAAGTTTCAGCTTATTTACAGGGCAAGTTTTAGTACTGATATTCAGAGTTGTATGTTTGGTCCGGATTGGTTGAGAAGGTTGTTGTTTTTTTGTTTCGACGTTGTCTTGTAGGTCAGGTGTAATACGTCAAACTTGTGATCGATTGCAGTTAACTTGGGCAATTTTCCAATTGAATTCGTGTTTTTTTTGTTGTTGTTCTTTTGTTACTCGAAAGCTTGTTTAATATCAAATTAAAAGTTTAAATGTGTCAAATATTAGACTTCGCGATTCTTTGCTGCGATAATACCATGTCAAGAATGGTTGAAATTGGCATCTTTTGGACTCGTACTGCTTTTAGATCTTTAAACGTTACTGATAGAAATACATTGCTACTATACAAACAGCGTCTCCTTACGACTTTATTATTTAATAAATTTAATAATGATTAAAGCTCAAAACCTCACAATCGTATCGATTTTGCGATGTTAACTCCAAGGTACCGAAGAGATGATGAAGTTATTATCCTAAGTTTAGAAAACGATAGAGTACAAAACTCCTCTGTCTAATATCATCACGAGTTTTTATTACGTAACCATTTTTTTTAAGAGACGTAAGCCTCGTTCGTTGTTGCTAGTGAGAATGCTAACGTACAACATTAGTTTTTTACTTGATATCACCTAAAGATAAGGTAGATATAGATAATTTGATGTATAAGCAGCAAATATATAAACAGAAACATACATTCCAAAACACACGCAAGCCTTAGAAGTCCTAGGAAATCTAGTTATCGAAAATACGAAATATTTCTGTTTATGGCTGTTTGTTTTTAGAATTTTGCGAAAATTAAACCGAGGACTAGGTGTGCACAGCCGTCACGCCTGACCCTCTGTTTATGAAAAATAAACTCAAAAAAGATTTGTTTTCATAAATCATTAACAATGATAAAATAAACGCTAGGAAATTAAGTATTTGACTCTCTTTTTTTTTGACGTATAATATCAAATTGTTTAAAGTTAACGTTAGCAAGTATCTCACATTTAATTTTTTTTTATCACGTAGCATATCTCTTCTGACAGTCATTAATGCATTACCACGCTACTGCTGGGAATAGTATGACTGCCTGTACTTTAACAGGCATTATGTCTGAGTGGTTAGATTGCATCTAATTACATTTTTAAACTATTAACCGTAATTGTACGCTTCCACAAAAACGTTAGTTACACCCAAAATATAAACCCACAAAAGTTAGAAAAACAAACATTACTATTTGGTGCAAGCCAACCTAATATTATGGAGATTTCGACTTCACGTTTTTACTCGTATGATCTTATGGAGATTTCGACTTCACGTTTTTACTCGTCTGATCTTATGGAGATTTCGACTTCACGTTTTTACTCGTATGATCTTATGGAGATTTCGACTTCACGTTTTTACTCGTATTTTTGCATGAACTACATACGAGTAAAAACGTGAAGTCGAAATCTCCATAAGATTATACGAGTAAAAACGTGAAGCCGAAATCTCCATAAAATTATACGAGTAAAAACGTGAAGTCGAAATCTCCATAAGATTACACGAGTAAAAACGTAAAGTCGAAATCTCCATAAAATTATACGAGTAAAAACGTGAAGTCGAAATCTCCATAAGATCAGACGAGTAAAAACGTGAAGTCGAAATCTCCATAAGATTTTCAAGAATCTAAGAAACGGCGACTCACTAGATATATTTAGCGTCATATCTCCAGCACGTGGCTCTCACTAATCTGTTGGAGATCTGTTAGTACAATGTATGGAGATAAATATGGTACTGAAAAGGCTCTTTTATCACGTATTTTTTGCTTGTTTTTCGTAAATCCACAAACTTTCAGGCTCTTTTTAAAGAACTCCTCAACTGTCATAAGAAAAATCTACGTATTTGTAAAACACAAATAAACGATGGTTATCTTTCCAGTTCACCTTGCTGAGAGAACAGAAAGGACAACCATCATTCACCTAAACGGTATGTAAAAATGGTGGTCGTCGTCTTAAAAAGGTCCAAAGAAAACGTACAAATACTAGTCAGTACATTAACTATGAACCCTTCTAACCACCAATATTTCTATACGAACTCATCAACTACTTGAAAATAGATTCTAGGTGCACGTGAACTGAAACAATATTTCACATGTAACAGTATTTCTTGTTACCACAGTTTGCGAGTGTAAAATATTGTTTCAAATGTCCTGTATTGTTCTCCACAGCTCAGCTAAGCTCTTTGATTACCATTGGCCTTACTTTTTCAATTTCTCCATAAGCCCATACATCCTTCATAATATTCATATCAAGTGACTGTGTGGGCTAAGCCATAGTTCCATTGGCCTCTTTTTTTCTTCCAGGTATCGCTTCTCCACATTATATTTTGCGTGATTGTGATTACTGCCTTCTTGGAAGATGAATCTCTGAGGAAATGACATAATGGATACTTTGGCTAACAGGTCTTGTTGCAGAGGAAATGACGTGATGGATACCCTGGCTAACAGGTCTTGTTGCTGAGGAAATGACGTGATGGATAAAAGTTAGGGTTCCATGAATGTTTTTAGATCTCCATCACCCTTGTTTATGATAGGTGCTTCACTATAGATGTCGTCCATGAAACTACCTACTCTCAGCCGTAGAACAAGCTATCATTGATTGTTGCCAAACAATTTGAATCTAGATATATCTGTAAAGAGCACCATCTTCCATCTATTGTTGGAGAAAGCATGCTCATTTCAGCCTTTGGATTTGATTATCTCTGATAGCAGTTTTTTGTACTAACTGCACATCCATTAATGCCACCACTTCGTACTAGCATGTACCTTTCTGTTCTGATGTAACATTCACACCTGTACTTAGAATTGGGTCATTTTCAATATCTCTACTAGGTTATTGTATATCACGCAAGGAGCATGCTCTGAGCTCCTTATCTTCACTTCTGAAGAGGATTTTCTACCTCGACATCTTCTCGTATCAGCCGTATAGTTTCACGTACCCTCTTCACAGTTTCCATACAGTTCCGCACAGATAACCCTGGAGCAGCTTTTCGCGAAATTAAATAAACAGACAAACCATACAGATCCTATTGAAATATGAAAATTATCCTCCATATGTCACGTGGAGTAACCTTCAACAGCTTAAACCTTTACCATTTGGCATATCTGTCCTGGCAGCCATTAGTGCATTACCACACTACTACTGGGAATAGTATGACTGCCTGTACTTTTATAGGCATTATGCCTGATTTGTTAGACAACTAATGACATTTGAAACTATTAACCGTAACTGTATTCTAGTACAATTCATTTTCGTACATTAGAGGGGAGAAAACCCCCTATACAGATATTGGTTTTATATATATATATTCAGTGTTTTAACAATTATTTCCAATACACGTATTTCAATCCAAGTGCAAGTGAGAAACTTGGAAATTTCGGTAAACTATATTGTTAACAAAGTCTTCCCGATATAAAAACTTAAAAATATTCGTGTTACTCTCTTATTTCTTTAATGTTGCTTAACAGAAACAGGTTTCCTGGTTACAAACAAACAAAAAAAACGTATACAGTCGGGGGGTGGTTTAAAAATTTTTATTGAAAGATACTTTTACTCATAGACGGCAAAAATTTGACACTTAAGCCTATCTACTTTCTATACGAGAATTATAAAAAAAATATAACTTTTAATAAATAGTACTTTGTTATCATTACAGTTTATTTTCCTTCTAGTAGTTTATAATAAACTGTCAGTCTTGTCGAAGAACCCAGAAACAAGGCTCAAGGATACCTAATGTGGGCGTACTGAGAGCAGGTGAACTCTTGGCCTTCTTCCAGTTCTTATTACGGAAAGGATAGACTAGATGGCTTATGAAACGCAAAAAAAAAAACGTTATGACAAACCAAAAGAAAAAAAAAAGCTGACGTGTGTGATACGTGCACTTTATGGTGACAAAATGTGAAACATTGATACAGGTGGCGAGGAAGAAGACACCGTTAGCATCTTTAAACTAGATTTTTTTTAGTTTATCTAACGCAACATAAGAAAAACTGTTGTTTAAAACGCAAAAGGATGACTTTATTTAACTTGCGGGACTGATCCTTAAGTTAAATGTTCTTCAAGGCTGTATTAGGTAGAAGATTACTGTGCAAAGTTCTGAACTACGTGTCCTAATCATGGACGTAGTCCAGGCCTTTACAGTCCAGAGAAAAAGGCCTTGAGAGTCCTTTGCCCAATGTCAAAACTCTGTGTTCAAAATGTAGTAGTCAGTTTACAGATGATTACATTATGTAGTTGCTTTTTCCCTTCCTATTTTTGCTTCAGAATATTCTATAGTGAGTACTACAATTTGCCAATATTGATTTAAACAAAATTTATATATATATATATATATATATATATATATCTTAATCGTTTTCTTTTAGGAGAGAAACTGAATTAAACTTTGACCTATGACATCATATAAAATCATATTGTCAGCTACCTATTCAGTTGCCCCCCCTCCCCAGTGGCATAGCGGCATGTCTGCGGACTTACAACGCTAGAATCCGGGTTTCGATACCCGTGGTGGGCAGAGCACAGATAGCTTATGGTGTAGCTTTGTGCTTAATTTCAAACGAACAAGCAAACAAAACCTATTCCATTTTATTTCATTCAAAAATTAAATTTCTGACACAAGAGCAAAAAAAAAAAAGTTTCATACCTATTTCCAAGATCTGTTTTCTTTGGGATAGATAAATAAATAATCTTAAATTTAAACGGTGAAATTCAACACTTTTTAACCAAAAATTAAAAAAATGGGGGAGGACGTGTAACCGTTTTAGCGTATATGGAGCTAAGCCTTTTCCCAATGTAAAAAAAGTTTATCTTTTTTGAGAAGATTAAGTGTACTCAGCAATACCAGTCTTACTCTTCCGTTAAAAAAAAGAACAAAAAAACGTAGGAGGAAAAGTAACCAACATGAGTTTGTATCTATACGATTGCAACTTAAGTTGTTTGGTTGCACTGTTAGGCTTAAGTTATGATATATGGTGCTTTAAGTTTTATATAGACACGTCATTAAGAAGCGTTTTTTTATGGGACAAAATTATCAAAGCGGGATAATGTGTAGGAGTTGGTGCTCAGTCAGACATGGAGTAAAAAAAAGCCAACTAGTTACATCATTACGCTCTCATTTACGTCCCGTATTAATATTACTAGTATTAAATTTCCGACTATATTTGAGCTTGAACGATCGCCAGAAGTCTCACAAAGACGAGCGAAGCTTTTGTGACGTCATCTGACGTCAGCTGCATGTATAACGTGAAGGTTGTTAAACGCGAAGTTAAATGTGGTTTTTGTTTCCGCCTACGAAATACGTAATTACCGTACTATAAAATTATAGTCATGAGAAAATTAGTTTTATTTTAAACTTTTGTTTAAATGCTCTTAACTGTGAAAAACAAGACTTCGTTAAAGAACTAGGCACAATATAGTTTGTTTGTGTTTTAACCGCAAAATAAATTCATTTTTAATACATCACCAAGTCACAGAAAATACACCATATTAACGAAAGCACCAAGGCTTCACTAATGACTTGGCCATTTTTTCTACTTTAGGCTTCACTAGTGGTCTGGCCATTTTCTACTTTAGGCTTCACTAGTGGTCTGGCCATTTTCTACTTTAGGCTTCACTAGTGGTCTGGCCATTTTCTACTTTAGGCTTCACTAGTGGTCCGGCCATTTTCTACTTTAGGCTTCACTAATGACTTTGCCATTATCTACTTTAGGCTTCACTAATGACTTGGCTAATTACTACTTTAGGCTTCACTAGTGGTCCGGCCATTTTTCTACTTTAGGCTTCACTAGTGATCTGGCCGTTTTCTACTTTAGGCTTTTTCCATCTTTCCAATTTGACTTTAAAATAAAATTCTGATACATTAAGTTGTCAAGTATAAAAAATATTCGGTTAGTTTTGAAAAGAACAGAGTCGTGACAAAAAAAGCAAATTATATACACAAAGTATATAAGAAAATAACTACAGAAGTAGCACAGCGATATGTCCGCGGACTTACAACGCTAGAAACCGGGTTTCGATACCCGTGGTGGGCAGAGCACAGATAGCCCTTGTGTAGTTTGTGCATGATTAAAAACAAATAATTCCTCATTCTACCTGTTGTGAGAAACATTTCAACATCTAGTCATCCCAAAAGAACCGTCTTGCTGAAAACCTATGTTTGTCCAGTTAAGGCCTCAAATACATCATTTTTACAATAGGATCTATGATCACATATTGAAATATCGTTTTGATCATCCAGCTCACATGACAGCTTTCTAGTAGCCTAAAGTTGGCGGTGGGTGCTTTTTGCCAGCTGCGTTCCCTTCAGTCTAGCAGTTCAAAATTCAGGACAGCTATATAATATTTTTATAGCTTTGCACGAAAATAATAAACCCTTGTTCAAACAGTAGGGAAGTTTACTTGTTCAAAACAGAGGGGAAGTTTACTTGTTCAAAACAGTGGGGAAGTTTACTTGTTCAAAACAGTGGGGAAGTTTACTTGTTCAA
>NW_013668791.1:14394-19184 GCF_000517525.1 Limulus polyphemus
CACACACACACACACACACACACACACACACACACACTACACGATTTATGCAAATATAAAATTTTTCATAAATGTCTTAAATAATTAAGTACTGGCCTGTCGCCATGTTGAGGAAGATTGATTCTGTAAGCATAAAGTACATTTGTTTAGAAATGAAACAATATATATAGTGGCGAAATTGAAGGGGGCTGGTAGGAACTAGGAAAGGGCTTCAAGCTGTTTAGTCAAAACAAACAGATGTTTTGAATAATCGTTTATCTAAATGATTAAGTTCAAATTATACAAGCTTAAAGGACTCTGAACCGCGCCGTATTGTTGTACTTGTAGAGTGTTTTAAGTTTATCATAAGTATATTGTATTCCGATTTTTCTGCCAGTTTGATTGTGGAGTAATGTTTTACTTGTTACAACTTTCACAGATTGTGTTCCAATTGAAAAGGCACTTTTTCTTAGTAGTGAAATTATATAAAATTAACAAGACAAAGAGGCAGTTCATTATCGTCCTAAGAAGTTTGTTTTATACCATTTGTTTTATTCCTCTGAGCTTTTGCTTAACGTAGTCCTATTAAGTTACTTTCATTTCAAGACACTCGAGAAACTACACAATTGAAGATTTATTTAAAATAGATCAGTAGGTAATAAAAACAAAACATTAATATAGTTTTTGCATAGCATAAAGAACTAATTGGTATATCTAAATACGTATGAAACTGTCATTAGCTGATTAAGGTAGAATGGGACATTATTTTATTAAATACTTTAACACACACGACCTAGATATCGGGAAATATGCCTTTTCGAAAAAAGGCAGATTAGTATAGAGGGCAGGTCTGCTAATCCGCCTTTACATATATAAGTGTTTGCGGTTTCAGTATGATCATAGTTACGGAATAGTTGTGTTTATATACAGCAATAAAGTTTAAGTAGATAATCAGAATCGGTCAATTCATTGCAGGCTGAATATAAAAGGCAAGGTTTGTAATGTGTGAGAAAGTTTCGGTTGATTTGTTTATTTCAATGGGTTTAGTTGTCTTATCAGGTAGTTTCTTTTAAGTGAACAAATTTAGACTTTTTCTTTCGGGGTTTGTATTAATATTTCATAAGATTAACTTTCAAGACATGGGCGTATGTAGACCGTAAAGGGTAATCATACACGTTGTACCGAAGTTCATTCTGTCAGCTGACACTTTAGAACCCTCTAGCCTATGTCTCCATGACTGGTATAGCAGGGACATTTTAAAATACACGTGGCTGATTAGTCTGGAATTTAACTGCTTATGTAATTACCACGTGCTACTGAACACTTTTAGCATGTTACTTTTCACGGCATTAATGTGTAAATCGTAACCTTGGACTTTATACGTTACAGATAGTACAGTTCATTTAGAGGTTAAGATTTTCTGTAACCATTTAAGGTTCATATACTTCAACTTCAAAATACTAACGAATGTTTAGCCCTATAGATTTTATTTTCGTAAGGCAGCTATTTTTTTGTTTTTTTTTTTACATTGGTGTTAGCCACAAAGTAGGTGGCAACTTACTTTTGGACAAATGTTTAGCCAAAGTAAACTTGTTATGCGTTGACGCGGATGTTGCACAAAATGTGTAGCTTGATGGTGGGTAAGTTCGGATGATTCTAAGGATTTGCGATGTAACTTATCTCTAATTGTAAAATTTAATATAATTATTAATTGCTTCCAACCTGTTCCAAAATGTCTTCGTTTCCAGCATTTACGATTGTTTAAAAAAAACAAAAAAACTAGAGGTATATTTCTAGGTGTTTTCCTTGTTTCCAAAATGTCCTAGTAATTTTTTTTAATTTATGAACTGCTACCATAACCCTGTTTGTAGTTCTTCGTACGTCATTAAGAGTTTAAGATCGCAAATTTTGCAGTGGCTGTTAGAATTAGCATTTGAGCTTTCTGTTTGCTGCTGTTGGCACCGAAAAGCCTTGTCTTAGACGTCACAGGTACGGATAACAAAGCGCTTAACATTATGTTGATGCTATAAGAACGTTGCATAAACTGGTGCCATTGATGACTATTTTCAGCAGCGTACGCTGTATGTGCTTCAGGAAGTAACTGATGTAAGAAAAAAAAAAATTCAAGGCTATAAAGCTGCCCTGCAAAAACAGTCATGTCCACCGCGGGTGGCGGTACACTCCCGCTGGAAGGCTGTCCCCTCCTCCCTCAGCAGTTCCTTATGTGATATATCATTTAGTTTTAAGATGTTTAAATTCCTTGCATTGACCTCCCCACCCCAGTACAAAATCCCAAATTTCACTAGATTGAAAGCAACAAATTATGAAGTTAAGAACAAACAAATTGTTAAATTTGAACTATTTGACTTTTACACGTAAAAGCGTTAATACAACATCCAAGTCAAACAAGTAGGAATCTTCATTAACCGCAGCACTTAATTCTGAGACATTTTTGTCTCTTTATTTTTGAGCGTCAGCAATGCCAAGCGTGGGGGCGAGCGTATACCAGATTGAATTTTATTACTCATCAGGATCTCTACTAGTCTCCCCTCAAATTGAAATTATTTTAGGAAGAATTAGAGTAAAATAATCTGAGACATTGGGCATGGTCAAATACATCAAAATAATTTGACCTCCTGAGACCAAAACTGTAATTAGATCTCAAATCGATCAAGAGATGAGGGAGCTATGAGCTAAAAGTTTGTACTTGAGGAGGGGAATCAGAGTCGTTCTGTAAGCCGCTATGCCGTGGTTAAAAACGTACATAAATGTGTTTTCATCGAAAAATAATTTTCAAGAATAAAAAATCAGTACTTCTAAAATTCCTTCGTTTGCTTAATTTAAATGTGCCTCCCCCTCGATAACATTATTTCAATGAAATAACACTAACTTGTTATCACTTTGTATGGATAACGTTAATAGCACTTCCATAAGGTCCAGTAAACTTATTTGAATTAAATAAAATATGAAATTTAAACTTTTCTTTTTACCATAAGTGGAAATTAATGTACACATTACACTCGTAGTCAGCATTAAGGTTTGATTGTTAATATATCTTACTATTTCGTCGGGTCGGCGACATTTCCCTGATTCTATACAAGTGCTACACCAACAGAGTTTAAGATTAACCATATAGTGGTTGCTGGAAAGTCATATTTAAACAACTCAAACTATCAAATTCTCACTCTGCAAACAAGGCGTCGGGCTCTAGTTTTTCTTGTAATTCCAATTCACGCGTTTCCCGCGTACATGAGTTGAACCCAGGACCACTCGCGCTAAAAGCCTCACCTTTTTTTTTTTTTTTCTCGACCGTGCTTATTATGATTGCGACTAAAAACTAAGGTGAAAACCCCATAATGGGCCTTTCTTGGGGCTACAGCCCAAATATCCCCAATTTAATCTGCTCTTGGTCATACCATATTTCCTAAAAACCATATTGCTGTATTTGAAATGTACGGGAGAAAAAAAAATATCGCTAAAAGCGTTAAATATGGACGTTAATGTTTAATACACGTAAATATAGAAAATCAATGGCTCCGCTTCTCTAATTTGAATCTAGGCGCCAACGGTGTTCAGGCACCATAAGGTACAAAAAAAGTCTGACCTTGGATGTTAGCATACTTGAGCTTGATTATTGATGTGATTATGGCCAAGGTTGAAATTGCAATTTCAATAACCTTGGCCCATTTCTTTCTCTCATCATTCGTTCGTACTTTACTCTTTATGGGTGAAAGCATAAAAACTTGTGTAGTTTTAACTTGGCTTTCGTAACATACCATTCTGTTTCTAGCGATCTTATAAGTATTAAGTACGTAATACTTTTACCAAAAGAAGCAAAACTTGCATTCACGTCAAGATTTACTTACATACACGTACAAAATATGGCGTTGGCTACAAGTTGTACATCAAGTATTGTATAGCCATACATATCCATATGTCCATAGCTACTGGATTTTCGGTAATATTAAAATAGCCTTTACGTATTGTATTAATACTGTTTCAAGGGCAAAACCTTGGGCTTTTCTCTTTGAAAATTTGATTTTCATTGTCGTTGTTCGTATTGGAATTAATTCTTACCGTACAAGTTAATATGAATATAAAGTTCATAATAAGTGGCTATCACCAGTCGCTTTGACCTAAATTTTAGAATCTGGAGAAAGACAAAATGCCATATTCTCGTGAAATGTGCCGAGCGTCATAGTGTGTGTGACGCTTTGGTTCCAAATAAAGCTCCGTTAAAACTTCGTGAGTAAACTGAGGACTTTGGCCAAGCCCCAAGTGCGAAGGCTTTAGTATCCTCAAAATAGTAGCGGGGGAAAAAAAAGAGATCAAAAGGTTTTGGTAGAAAGATGAAGCTTGAAATACCGCTGGTTAAGGGGAATGCAACAGATAGGTTATCATATACCAGACTTCCTTGAAGTTGGAAAATGCTGTTCGTTTAGAGGCGCCCAACAAGCGAGATAATATATAAAAGCAAACAGTCCTGAGCAGGAAATATATATAAATGTTCCTTTTCTTTGGTAAATACATTTGAGATATTGTTGCTAAACTGGTTTATGTACAGTTTCATTTGGTTACTCAAACAAATCGACTAATTTCTCTAAATGCTTCAAAACGGAGTGATGATCGTTACATGAGATTGAAAATAAACTTGCTTTGAATAATTTTCAGGTGTTATGTATTATTTCAAATGACCTGAAATTGATGAGTTAACTGAGTTTAAATTTAGTAGTTAAATTGTACTTTGGATTTAGTATTTTAATAAATGCCGATATATGGTCAGGTTGTAATATTTGCCAATAAGATTAAGC
>NW_013668791.1:19368-20801 GCF_000517525.1 Limulus polyphemus
TAAGATTAAGCTTTCACTTTTAATACATACATTTTAATATACACAACAGTGCGATTTACAATAACAATTATTACAAATAGTTATTACAAACAATGATTTATAAATGAAAGTTTCGCAAATTTACAAACAATACTCTTCTTTCTAGTCTGGATCTTTTATGTTATGGGGGGGGGGGCACGATAAGCTAGTTAATTACGAGTTGATGTAGGTACGATGCAAGATAGCTAGCTAGCTTTGTCCTCTGTTATTTACTAGACACACACGTCGATACTTTTCCTACCCGTAACGTTAGGTAATGTTTTCGTAAAAATACTAGTGTGAGATGAGAATCCACTGAAGTTAAATGATTTATGTTCCAACTTTGTAAAGGTCCCTAGTCAAAAATCTTAAGTTTTTTTGATTGATAAGCGTTATAACAATCGGTTATAGTTTCCGAAGTTTATAGCACACTGACTATAGCGAACTAATAATAGGTAGTCTATTTGGCGCGTCGCGTTGTTTATATTTATAGCCATGTGGAGGCGTTCTAGAAATTTCAGATTTTTATAACAATACTGATCTACATTTAAGCTTTTAGGTATATACAAATATTGTTGATTCTTACTCTCGATATTCTACAACTTTGGAGAATAGGCGGGAGTTTCGCAATACATATTTAACACTAAGCTATACATGTTTTAAAATAAACTTAATCTAAACAAATGTTTATTAAAATAAATATATAATAAATTCGTTACACAGGATGGATTATTTAGGCTGATTTTGTGACAAGGCTTGGGTTTTCAGTGTCGTATACAAATACAAGATAATGGGCCGATGTAGGATGTAGCGAGATAGCTTGATTTGAGGCTGAAGTTAAAAGTTGCACGCAATCATTGAGTGAACAATGTACTAACATTTTAACAATCATTCTTGAAATGAGTAATTGTTAACAATGCTGTGAAAATCGAATTTACTAAATACACAATAACTATGACGGAATTGGACAGGGTAGAGGATTGATAAAATACAATTATTTTACATGCTCAGGAAATTGCACAATTTTTGGACCTTTAACGAATTTCTGGGTAGTGAGATGGTGTTACGTTTAATTGAACCTCATGGTCATTTTGCAAATTACGTCTTTGGTCAGGTTGAAAAAAGTAATTCTACACTTATGGAATTCGAGGATGGAGGTAGTCTTGATTTATTATGTAATTAGATAACTGCCAATACTGTCAGTTCCGAACATAATGTTTGATTGGGGGAGGGTTCTAATTTGTAAGGTCCAAAGCATGCTAATGCTCCTGGGGTGTGGGGAAAATTAGTAAAAAAAAGTGTTGAGATTAAATCTGGAAACATTTTTGCACATTTGTTGTTGAAATTTATAGAAAATTTTTTTATAGAAAACATTAAATACCATAAGCAGCTTCGCTATAACTATCTAATCAAAA
>NW_013668791.1:21839-34227 GCF_000517525.1 Limulus polyphemus
ACCTAACCACACTACGAATTAGAAGATAAATTAAAAAAAAAAAAAAAAAAAAAAAAAAAGTAAAATTTGAATCTCAAAAATATGGGGTTTGTCTGACCCCCACCCCTGCGTACGTGCGTGACTGTTTAATGAACATATTTTGAATGTCATTGCAAAGAATATTGTATGGGACTAGTTTAAATTTCAGCTTACATTATTACTTATGAAAGTATTTTAAAACGTAATATCTGTGTGTGTGTGCGCTTGCGTGCATATAAATATAAGTTGTATTTTATTTCAAATGTCAACAGTTTTTTTTTTAAATTTTGAATTACGTTTAAAGGTATGCATTTGGAGTCGTAAATCTTGTATAACAAACTAATTTTTGAAGTTTCTTTTTTTGTGATACATGGCTCTTAAAATTTAATTCTCATTTTCGAATATACTTTCACATTCAGAGAAGGATGTAACCAGTCTAACTGTATTGACATTTACCATGTAAGGTTTAAGTTCATGTCAGATTCAAATGTGAATTACCAAATAACATACAAAATATGTTCTCAATATCATAATTCTGCTTATTTTTAGTGGAAGATCAAGCATTTGTTACCTTGGCCACTAATGACACCTATTGCCTTGGTGCTCTGGTTCTTGCTCACTCCTTGAGGAAAGTCGCTACATCTAGAAAATTAGTAGTTCTCATTACTTCTGGGGTAACCACACACATGAGGTAAGATTACCAATTTTGCTGCTGCTACTACTACTAATAATAATAAAACTAATAAGAAAAACTAATAAAAAAAAAAAAAAAAAAAAAGTGAAATATTTAAGATTTTTCTTAAGGTACTAATATTGCTAAAATCTATCAAATGGTCTCCCAAACATCTATTGGGATTTAAATCTTAAGATATTGACAGCTGACATAACACGGAATGTAGAATGGTAATTTACTGAAATACAAAGAGTAACAACTAACATAATGCAAAGAATTAGGTTCTATTAAAACTATTTTGAATATGCATGACAACTGCAGCCAATAAAGCTGCAGTGGAACAATGTATCAGAACTACATTGTCATTGTTTGCTGTTCCTCAGTTATGTAGTGCTACCAGAAAGTATGGAAAGGGTATGTAATAGCCCTTTTTGATGAAAAAATGTTCATACTTGATCATGAAATATTCAGATCAGGAACTTGGAATTTCCAGTGTGAGGATAGCTTTTTACTTGGGGCACTAGGACTAGCCAGAAAGACCTACAGAAAGTTGTACCCTCAGTCATAGTAAGAAATGTGCAGTGTCTTGTAACAGGTGAGATCCACGAATACAATTCACATACCCCAAGCAACATCAAAAGTGATAAGTTATGTGTACACAAGGTGCTTCCACAGCATTTGTTGAAGCCCTGCTCCTCAAGCAGCTGGAGAATGAGTGTTCTTGTTCAATACAAATCCAGTTTCTTTGGATTTGGATGAGGAAATCTTCATCCTTTTATAGTAGATTATGGAACGTATGCAGGTGTGGTGTACTTTGGACATGACAGCTTTACAGCAGTCTTTTGCAATGGAAATTAAATTTTGGGTCTATTGTCACAATATTTATAGCATGATCATAAATGGAAACATGGGACAGTAATAATGTGGTAAGGCTTCGAAATTTTAATGTACCCAATAGCTGTAGTTCTAGCACTAAATAAAACATGACTAAGACTATTAAAATAGTTTATTTCAAAATTGATTCCAATTATACATAGGTAGATAAGGCTATAATCTAAAATTCTACTTGGACAGGTATAATTCTGCTGTCATTGATGGCCTGCCTTGTTTAAGTGTCTGAACAATTGTTCTATTGATTTGAAAGCAGTTCCATGTTTGGTCTATGACAGTGAGATACTTATGGGTTAGGTCATGACTCTGCTGTGACTGGCTGATTTCTACTTACCCAGTGGTACTTAATGATTGTCTGCCTTATCTTGGTTTAGCTATAGTTCATAAAACTTGAGAGTTCATTAAACTCTTGATCTAAGTACTGACTGAGACATTACTAGATAAGCCCATATAGTATTGGCTACATGACCAATAACTTGTGTTTCAGATTGTCTAATGCCTAACTTGAACAATGAATTGAGGGCTATTTGACATGGCAGTAGTTTTTTCCTTATCTTACAAATAATACAAATTCTGACAATCCTTCAATTACTTGGAACAATATATATAATATAATTTTAAAAAGACAAAGCAATGGAAAAATTTTCATGGAATGTTTACTACTAATGTAGAAGTGTATTTGAGTCATTTTTGGAATTGCCATATGGTAAATGAGTAACATTTTGATTTTCTACAGGTCTCTGCTGGCTAGTGTTTTTGATCTCATTCAAGAAGTGAATGTGATGGACAGTAAAGATGAAGAAAACCTGGCACTATTAACTCGACCTGAACTAGGCATTACATTCACAAAACTTAATTGCTGGAGGTTGACACAGTTTACAAAATGTGTTTTCTTGGATGCTGACACCTTGGTAACGGTTTAACTTGAATATATAATTGAAACAGTCACGTTTGTTTATTAAATGTATATTCTTAGTAATTTTGAACCTATTTCATTTAAAACAAACTAATTGCTTTTTTGCATTACTTAAAGCTGAAGTATTCTTGTACTTAACCAATACATGTGCATAATATCATCAATTTATCAAAAATAAAAATTGTGAATCATGTATTTGTGTAATCTTTGAGGGAATGGGTTCATAGGGTAAGTTTGCTTAGATATTGTTGGTAATGAAGTTGAGGTAAACATCTTTTATGCAATCAGTATTTTTACTGACTATTTATTTAAGAGTCTGAGCACCTGATATATAAAGAAAAGGTACCTTGTAGTTTTTTACAATTACTAAAGTGTTCTAATGAACAAACAAATTACTTTTGTGTAAGAGTTTAATATTAACTTAATTTTTTTATTTAATTGTTAATATGCATTTGTAGCCTCTTAATATCAGAATTAAGAAAGTGTGCTTTGGTAGGTGCTACACAACTGTGATGAACTGTTTGATAAAAAAGAACTCTCAGCAACAGCAGATGTGGGCTGGCCAGACTGTTTTAACTCTGGAGTGTTTGTATTCCATCCTTCAAATGAAACTTACAAAGATCTGGTAAAGTTTGCTGTTGAGCAGGGAAGTTTTGATGGTAAGAATTAATCATTGATTCTGCAGATGTTTTTTTTTCTATAGACTCCAGATTTTACCACCATTGGCATATGTATGTCCTCTCTAGAGCCATTACAAGTGTTTAGAATTTTGTACTACAATGATCAAAGTATTTCTCAAAGTTTACTAATTTCAAGTGTCAGATTAGTGGAGAAATTAACTTTTTTTATATTTATTTATTTATTTAAAAATAAAGTTGATATTGGAGTTTAGCTGTAAATATTATTAAAGTTCTTTAGGTTAATTGGACTCGTTTACCTAAGAATTGAATGTGTAATCATAGTTCTAAAAAAGGAAGTGTATCAGCAGATATGCGAAACAAGTTATTGATACGTTTGCTGGTAAACTTTTAGGTTAAACTAATTCAGTGCTATATTTTTACTTCTAGTACTAATAAATTGCAGTCTAGAACACAACTTAAACATTGCTTCCTCTAGCTACAAAGACAGCCTATCTCAAATTATCCACATAAGTATGCTATGCAAAAACCACCAGCTGAAAGATATGCATAACCCAATTTTCCTGATGCTCCTTTTCATTGTCTCTTAAGTTGGGTTGACAAGCCCTTATTGTTTTAAACTGTGGTGCTCAGATGGTAACTATATACATCAATACCTTAATGTGTTTTAAGCCTGACTGTTGGCAGGCTTTAGAAGCTAAGTTGGCAAAATAAGTTATTGGTTACTAGATACTTGAGTGAGAACATTTAGGTTTTTGAATGGCATTGAGGTGTTTAAATTTTTGCTTATTGTATTTGCTGTCAAACTACAAATATTTATCAGAAACCACTTTGTGCTCCAAAACTTGGTACTTTTCATTATTAAAACAGTCCATACTGTGGCAAGTAAAGTATTGGTAAAAATGATTATAGATAGTTTGTCACAAATGTAGCTCTGAACTAAATACTTGATCCCATAGCTGAATCAGTTGGAAGTCATGTTATACTTGAGTATCTTCATGTAGTTTTTAAATATGTACTACACTGTTTGCTATTTCTGATTGCTGTTTATATTGAGTAGTAATAAGAATAATAGTAATAAAAATTATATTAACTAAACTATTTTAAAAGCTGATTTCTATCTTAGTTTTAAATTATCCTATGCTGTTTTGTAAGAAGTGTCCATCTCTTTTTTTATTTATTACATCTGGAAAGTAGATTTACTCCCTTGTATAAATGAGTTTATTTTAAGGTTTTAGCCAGGTAAAAGAGTATAATATACAAATTGTATATTTTCAATTAAATCTATAGCTTTAATAAAATGAATATTGAGCTTAGGGTGAAAATTTATATTGTACTTGATAATCATGATTGGCATATTTATTATTGAAACAAGATGTACCAGATCAATGTATGTTTGTCTTCTCTTTCCAGGTGGTGACCAAGGTCTGCTTAATATGTTTTTTAGAGATTGGAGCACAAAAGATATTTCTTTCCATCTTTCATTCATTTACAACATGAATTCAAATGCTAGTTATACTTATTTACCTGCATACAAGCAGTAAGTGTTTTCCTACAATTTTGGATAATATTAGGTTTGCATTTTATAATTTCTGAATTCATAGAACTTCCAATCCTCCCATTGGTTTATTAGATTGCAATGTTGAACCAGTTAGCTTCTGTGGGTGACTGAATTTTGTGTAAATTATGACAAAGCTCATTTGGTAATGTTGCTACTTCTTCACAGGGTTGGTTACAGTTGAAAGCTAGCATTGATGGAAAGGACAAGCTGTAACAATTTTTATCATCTTTAACTTGTTTGCTCAATTATTCCTAAGACTTTATTTTGTGTTCATAATCTACTTTTGCCCCTTGCCCTTAACCTAATGTTTAGGGAGAACAAGTGACCTATTGGTTCATCTTTGCTGTCTCATCCTATAAATTAAAACTATGAAATAAATAAATTCCAAAATTATTAAAGCCAACCCTTATCATTCACATAATTATCAAGCTTTTTTTAAACTCAAATTTACTGTCTCTACAACA
Source organism: Limulus polyphemus (assembly GCF_000517525.1). Lineage (NCBI taxonomy): Eukaryota > Metazoa > Arthropoda > Merostomata > Xiphosura > Limulidae > Limulus > Limulus polyphemus. The sequence continues at coordinate 27,001 of NW_013668791.1, forward strand.
TCCAAAGGCAACCCATTCCAAAGGCCAACCATCATCTTAGAAAAATAAATCTTAGTTGAAGATGACTGCGACCTTGCCAAAATGTCTCCTAGTCCTACTACTCTCACCATTAAGTATGAAAAAAGATGATGCATCAACACTATCAATTTCCTTTACAATCTTGTACTTCTGTCAGATCCCCCTTTAACTTTTTTCAAGAAAAACATTTGGATATCTATCTTCATATGATAACCCCTTCCATCCCCAGACACCATTTTATTAACCCTCCGCTGAACCTGTTCAAACAATTTGTCCTCCTTAAGGTAAGGAGCCGAGGACTGAACACAATACTCCATATGTGGCCTAACCAGTGACCTATACAATGAAATTATAACCTCTTTAGACTTGTATTCAGTAGTTCTGTAGATACAACATAAAAAATTTTTTTGCCTTACAACTTGGGTAGTAAATGTATCTTGTAAGAATACTTGATTAAAATGTATTAAAGAAAGAGTTGGATCTAAAATACACAGCAGTATAAATTGTTCCTGTTTTTTAATAACTACCAACTAACTTCCAAAAGGAATAAAGGGGGGAGAGATTTTTATTCTCTGCAAATTTGTGCTTCAGCATGAACTTTGTCTTAACTTTTCAATTTGTATTAACTTCTGAAATTGGTTATCTTCTTGTGGCTTATTATATGACTAAATTACCTTTTTTGACTAACTTGTTTTTCTTCACATATCTCTAGGTTTGGCAAGGATGTAAAAATTGTTCACTTCTTAGGGTCAATGAAACCATGGCAATACAGTTACAATCCCTCCACAGGAGATGTACAGTTTGGTAGTGAGTGCCAACATGTCAAAGAACATCTTCAGTATTGGTGGCACCTTTTCATTCAGTTTGTTCATCCTCACTTGCAACCAGAATGTGTAAGTTGTAATTAATTTTTAATCATACTTTAGTTCCTGGTTTTCTCACACAGATAGGTATGTATGTCAGTCAGGACAATACTTTATGAAAGAAAATGAGTTATTACAAACTGTGAAAAGTTTGATTTGCTTGAAAAGGTATGTAATTTATAATAAGTTGGTTTCCCTTAGGAAATGCCAGTCCAGGAAGACTAACCTACTTTTGTTTTCAGCTTACTCAGTATCAATTCATCAAATTCAGTTAACCTTTAAAGCTGTTCCTATTAAATAGCATTAATCTCACTTTTTGCCTAAACCTTAAGTGTTCTTAGAACTGAATGTTCTTGCATTAAGTTTGGTTTTTCTCAGTATTTATAATTAAGATGAGATGAATTAGTAAAGGATATTTTTTAAGGCTTAGCACTAAGTGCAAACCAACACATCCACTAGCATATGTTATCTTAAGCAACAATCTGCTTACAACAGGGAGTGGTGAATTCTAAAATGATGCACGGTTTATGCTATAAGTAAATATTTGTATATAGTCAGTGTAAAGAAGGTGAAACAATTAAAACTGCATTTCCAGGTCATTAAATTTAGCAGTACTAAACATTTAGCTCTAGTTTTTTGGTTCTTCACATAACAATTAGCAGGAATTGTTCCCTAGTTCTATCTTTAAGCTTTATTTATTTGCTTTTGTTTTTAAACAAGTGTTTCAACAATGTAGCCTTTAGTATTCATTACAGTAACTACTATTCTTAGGTATTAAACATCTTACCATCAATGAAATGCGTTACTTTTTAGTAGTTTCCCTTGTATTAAGGGGGAATTTTAATTTGTCATTGCATTATAAGTAATTTCTATCATATTTAACTTTCCTGTAGCATTTTTTTTTTTAAATTTGTTTTAGACTGGACTTGCAGGTCAGCTGTCAAAAATGTCAGTTTCCAGTGATCAACAGGAAGAGGGAGCAGCTTCCCCATATGAGTTAGCTCTTGGTGGATCTCATGCTCGGCAGTTTGCGTGGGAAAGGGGTCAAATTGATTACCTGGGTACTGACTCATTTGAAAATATCAAACAGAAACTTGACAATGCCATTAATGGCTCACAAAATTAAAATACCATGGTAACCATGAGTGAGAAATTCTGTGCCTTTAATAGAAAACTGCATTGTGAGGAGAGAATGTGGGCTTCCCATTTCCTTTTTGTAAGTTGGTCATCTGTCAGTATCACAAACTGGTTCATAAGTATGAAAACTTAACATTAATGTTGGGCAAGCCCAGCAATTTTAAGTTTCCATTATTTTAAGGTTTATTGGTTATTTAGTATTAAAACTTAATTTTTTTTTTTGAATTGAAAGCTTTCTAAAGACTCTGCTTTAGAGTATACTGTAACAAGCTTAATGCTTGATTTTGATATTGGTACTTAATTTAGAACTAGTCTATGTGGTTTTTTTAAATTAAGATTTGTACATCTTTTTCACTAAATGTCACAAGTACTGATCTTATTTATTGAAAACTTGTATGCTCTCAACATAAACATTTAATGTATTATGGTTATTGTTATTAATAAACTGAAATTCCTAGGACATGTTCAATATTCAGTGATATTTTTGAAATTTCAGCACTTAAGTTTGTACATAGAACCTTGTTACTTTCCCTCTTTTTCAATGGAAAACTCTATTAAAATCTATTTTGTAGGCTACTTCCGGTTTTAATTGTTTCTTCTTCAAACATGTTTATTGTTGAAACTAATGTGATTATAGTAAATTAGGAACAAACCAAACTAGTTATGTGAAACTGACATGGAGTGTAAGAGAAGTGTAATAAATGCTTGAAACAAAACTGATTCTAGTCTTGTAGGCTTTATAAATTATCTTGAATAAACTGAATAAAATCTTAAGAGCTGCTTATGGTTTAGTAGTAATTAAAGGTTACAATTTTATGCAAAAAAACAACAAAACAACAACAAAAAACTGGTTAACATGGAAGGCAAGAAAATCTGGAGAACACTATGACCAACTGCGCTGTAACTGAAAATGACGAGTCTTTATGGGAAGACTTACTCGGATGAGGCACTAATTTGTACAATATTTTAGGAATGGTTCTTAGAGTTTACTCTAAATTGTGGAGACCTTTTTTTTTTTTCGTTGTTATAACAGCAATTTCATCTTCAATGATAATGCTCTGCACTTGACACTGTCACTACTTGGCTTAAACACAAGCTGTTATTAGGATAAATTAACTAGCATTTTCTATTAATCTCAAACCCCAGTCTGCAATCAGATTCAGTTATGAACTTTGCACGTACCGTACCCATCTAGAACTTTGTAAAGGTGCATGTTTGGAGGGTGTTGTACTAGCTTCTAATCATTTTATTTTTTCTTCATAACTGTCAGGGTTATAGTATATGAATGGGTTTGAATTTTTCTACAGTAGGTGTCTGACTTGTTGGCGATAAATTCGAACAATAAACGGACAGCACACAATGTACTTGTTTTAAAATGATATATTCAAAACAAGTCAAACGTACTATAGAATATCGGAGTTGTATCTAAAACTATAAATAATTCTCTTGTCAAAGGTTCACACGAGCTGATTAAATTACTTTTAGAATCCAATTGAAAAGAATTATTTTTCTCAATTCTGTTTTTACCAGACCATCTGCGATAAATTCAGTTACATTATCTCCTTTTGTTAAAGTGCACACAGATGGGTTCAATTACTTTAGAACACCCTTTCGACAAGACAAATTCTCCTTATTTTTCAAACTGAAACTACCTTTAAGATATCGCCCGTTATGGTTAATTACTCGCACGTTGGTTAACTTTCTGATTGAACTTTACTTAGTCACAGGCATACAGACTAAATTACGAAGTTTTTCACAACACTTCTAAAACAATCCATCTTAAACTAAATTATTAAATATTACGCCACAAAATAAACTAAATAATAACGCTTACATTAAACAGTCTTGCATATCCAACAATAACGCTGAGCTATGGCATTATTGTAAACACTCAAACCAACAAATGTGCTCAGTGCCTTAGTGAATTTTAATTTTTTTATGAAGTCGACTTTTATTAATAGTTTGTGAAATAGTTTAGAATCTCTGGAACATTTCTAAACATGATGTATAACAAAACTGTGGAAAGCACGTCTTTGGTAGGACAGCTTGTAATGGTGGGTTCAGTGAAAAGTGTACACAGCCTGCTGCTTCTGTAACTTTTTAGGGGGGATAATTTTATCTGTTCATATGTCAATAAGACACTGGTGGTATAATTCTAAATTCATGTAGAACATTTGTGTATGTTCAATATAGGGACTACAGATTAACAAATGTTAACATGGCTGGATGTGTATGTATCAAAAGTTCGTTTTTTACAGAGAAACTTGTACTGGATGGTGACATCAAGAACAGAGCATGCGTCATGGTTACTCGGGGGTTTATTAGAAAGCGTGCGAGATCAATAATCTGAACATGAAACAGTTACCAGATTCTTGTTGCATGCGCGTAGTGCATCTATACACAATCAACACATTTTTATCAAACCCGCTTCACGATACATATGAGGCCTATGTATGCTCCGTTTTCTGTGACAGACTTCGGTGCTAGGAGTTATGGGTCGGTTCCATACTGGAAACAAGGACAGGAATAGTTTTTTGTTTACAGTTGTCAAGGGAAACTGGCAATGCTTGCTTGGAACACTTAAAGATTGTGGAAAGTTTACCTGTATACAACCACGTGGTGTGTAGGGGAGCAGCAGACACTGGTGTTTTGTAAGAAGCAGAAGAACGAATGTTTAGTCCTTCATATTAGCAAATTAACGGGCTCTTGTGTTGCATAATTTGCATAATGATCTTAAATTTTACCAACTCCTATTGGTAGTGAGTTTTAAGACTGCACAATTCGCCTAGTTTTGATGACGAAGGAACCTTCACCAGAAGGTCTTTTGAAACTCGCAACTCCTATTGGTAGTGAGTTTTAAGACTGCACAATTCGCCTAGTTTTGATGACGAAGGAACCTTCACCAGAAGGTCTTTTGAAACTCGCAACTGCAGTAACTCTGCATGTTATCGGCTTGACTAGTGTCATTGTAAAGCAAACTATGATATGTGTACAAAAGCATTCCTATGCATGGGAGGAGATAGTGTGACGATTCATTTAAGTCTCCTGTGGTCCGTGATGATGGAGACTAATGCTAGGTAAAACTGACGAACCTTCTAGCGCGACTGATTTGTGTACAGTCCTTCAGTACTAGTTTAAATGAACCAGGATTTAGTATTATAAAGAAGGTTGTTTTTCGTTATGATTACCAAACTATATCGGTATAATGACAAACGGTAGTCTTTCTTGAGAATATCTCTTACCCTAAAGGTTTACATGATAAAATATGCTGTCACAGTGAAGTCCTTTGGAAGAGGGTTAATATAAATGTATGATTTTATTTGAACCCATTTAGAAATGATCTCGGGTTAATGATTTCACTTAATATAGAAACTGCTATAAAACAGTATTAGACCCCTATGCTGGAGTGTTATAACGTGCCTACAACAACAATTTAACGAAATTGTCTTTAGAAATGAGGCTAAGACATACTTGTGAACGAACTAGTGACAATGTAATTTTTAAATGAAAATACACAAATCTGAACTTGTTTAGTGGACGAAGTGATATGTATTAGCATATTAATTACATTTTTTTTCTAAAATTACCACTTTAGAAGTGGATACACAGCTTCTGAAATATTTAGTTGATTCTCCCATGTATTCTTGTTGAATTTAACAATTTTAGTTAATGTGAAAGTTATACTACAGGTGGTACATGTACAACAGAATTCTTGTGAACTGACACGCTCTGTTGATATACTTATTATTCACATCATTCTGTCCTTAATACAAAAGCGACAAATTTTAATTATATTTTTCACTCACCCAGAGGCAGACTGGACTCTAAAATTCGACCGCGAAAAAATCTAGAGAGGGAGGAGACCCACAAATTTGTCATATAAATGCTAAGCATACGTACTTAAAAATATATATAATTTAACGTTAAACAAGTCAAGCATAGTTCACGCAATCAGTGATTTTGAAACCCCACACACATACAGAAGACTACTTCACAAACTAGGAGAAAAGTCTTCAATATAAATATTGTGAAATAAAACGTGCATCCAGGCTCTTCCAGTTTTATGTCCTTCTAACTTCCTAACGTTCAACGATTTCCCACCAGGTGCTATTCTATATTTGATGTTAGCGTGCACAACCCATCTTAACTTGAAAATGCAGTCTTGGAACTGTATATTTTAACATTCCCGTTTTAAGTTAATACTCGGATAACGAAGGAAACGTATATAAAAAAACAAAAACACTTCAGTTGTACTGTAATTGTTTTTCTCCCCACTTTCTGATCTTGTAATGTTTCAAATTTATCCTGTGGAGTTCTGTGAAATAATTCCGTCTGTCTATGTGAAACGGAACTTAATTATCTTTATAAACCAACAGATGACGCTACAATCATTGTAGGTATATATGTGTGTGTGTGTGTGTGTGTATATATATATTGTTACGTATTAGAATTTCGAATAGTCCGAAGCCGAGTTAAATGATAATTTAAATTTAGTAGTTAAATTGTACTTTGAATTTAGTATTTAAATATATGCCGATATATAGTCAGTTTATGATATTTGCCAACAACGTTGATACACACAGTTTTCTTTTTTAACACAAATACGTTTTAATATATATGCAACAATACAACTCACAATACAACAGTTATTACAAACAATGATTTATAAACAAAAGTTTCACAAACTTTCAAACAATATAAAGTTTTCTTACTAGTCTGGAATTTCTTTGGCTTACGATGAGCGAGTTAATTACGGGTTGATGTAGATACGATTCGCTGGGAAGCTAGCTAGTTTGGTCCTTTGCCACCAAAGGTTGAGCTCTCCACGATGAATTTATATGTTTTCGTAAAAAGAATCCACTGAAGTTAAACGATTTGTAACGTTCGAAATTTATAAATATTCCCGGTCAAATATCTTAAGTTTTCCGATTGATAAGCGTTATAAAAATCACAGTTATAGCTTCCGAAGTTTATGGCACACTTATTATAGCGAACTAATAATCGATACTCTCTCTTTGGCGCGTCGCGTTGATTGTATTTATAGGCGTGGGAGGTTTTCTAGAAAATTCAGATTACCTAACAATACTGAGCTATATTTAAACATTTACGTATATAGGTATATTGTTGATTCTTACTCTCGCGAATCTTCTACAACTTTGGAAAATAAGCGGGAGTTTTGCAATACATATCTATCACTACAAGCTATGCA
>NW_013668791.1:34508-44071 GCF_000517525.1 Limulus polyphemus
AATATATATATATATATATATATTTCGTTTCGAATGAAAAAAAGAACTTATAGATAGTTCAAATCAACCCAATATGAAGAATATCAGATCATTTTGATCCCCGGCCCGGCATGGCCAGGTGGTTAAGGCACTCGACTCGCAATCTGAGGGTCGCGGGTTCGAATCCCCGTCACACCAAACATGCTCGCCCTTTCAGCCTGGGGGCGTTATAATGTGACGGTCAATACCACTATTCGTTGGTAAAAGAGTAGCCCAAGAGTTGGTGGTGGGTGGTGATGACTAGCTGCCTTCCCTCTAGTCTTACACTGCTAAATTAGGGATGGCTAACGCAGATAGCCCTCGTGTAGCTTTGCGCGAAATTCCAAATAAATCAAACATCATTTTCCTTTGGAAACAGCAAGAAGAATGACAATTCTGCTAAACAATACAAAAACCAATTTGCCGTGACACATATTGCAACACTATTTTAGAGGCCTGGCATGGCCAGGTGGTTAGGGCACTCGACTTGCAATCTGCGGGTTGGAATCCTTGTCACACCAAACATGTTTGCTCTTTCAGCCATGGGGGCGTTATAATGTGACGGTCAATCCCACTATTCGTTGATAAAAGAGTAACCCAAGAGTTGGCGGTGGATGGTGATGACTAGCTGTATTCCCTCAACTCTTACACTGCTAAATTAGGGACGGCTAGCCCTCGTGTAGCTTTGCGCGAAATCCATAACAAACGAACACTATTTTAGCATTATTTATAGTAATGTCTACTGATATTAATGTTTTATCTCCACATAACCACATAGTATTTAATCCTGCATTTTTTTTCAAATTGCATGATTCAGATTACCAAAAAAGAAGAAGAGTACACAAATATTGTTCTAGAATTTTCGCCCAAAGCCACTAAAAGGTACATCTGCGCACAACCGTCCCTACTTTTGAACTGATATGATAGAATGGAAGGCAGCTAGTTACAGTACCCATCGCCAACTTTTGGGTTTCTCTTGTCTGATCAGATAGTGAGATTTGTAATTAATTTTATAAGGTAAGAAATAAAATAAAATTTAATTTTGTTCAGAAAGCACAAAAAACTTTGATGCAGGATAAAGCAACTACTAGTTGTGTTCTGTTTTATACGTAACCTCTGCTGAAAGATATTTTTCATCATTTCTATATCAGTTATTCAATAAATACATCTTCTAGGACGTAATTTACTACTTCCAAGACACGAGATTGTTTGACATGTTTTTTTAAAATCAAAATTAACTTCTACAGCTGTCTATGGAATTTATTATAAGGTAATCCAAAAGTTAGTTGCCTCATACCTAAATCTCTTTCATTTGACTTGCAGTACGAAAAAACTCATTGACAAATAAACTTTACCTGTTTGAAGTTCTGGAGGTATCTGTTAAGTTTCTGGTCGTTCGTTTGTTAATTTTCCGTAGAAATTCTTTCCGAGAAACTTCAGCGATACAAGTCCTTTCTTAAATAAAACTAGTTTATTCTTTCTCAACTCAACTTTGCAATACACTTAATTTCCACAGTCACTTTAACTTAAACACACGCTATAATTCAAAACGATTCACGCACTTTACTTCCGGTCACTACCGCGTCTCTGTCTCTGCCTGTCTGCAGTTCTATCCTTACCGTCACTTTATTTGCCGGCTTATATACTATAAAAGCGTACACCTGGGTTACACTCGTCTCTTCGTGAATCTTCTAGATACTCATCACGTGTTACTAGCGTCACGGGACTTCTGCTGTCGTAACATATCCCATAAAGTTTTGGTAGTAGGCTCTACACCAAACAGATTAAAGTGGGATATAAAAGAATCGTTAAAATACACCAGTATTTCACCGACGTTAACCCATATTATCCTGGTGATGTAATACATAATTATTTCACTGTATTAAAGCTCTTCTACTATTAAGGTATAAAGCTATCTCAAAGGGAATACATTTCTAATTCAGTTTTCTACATTTGGTATAATATAGTTCAAACAGTCTAGGATTTTCAATAATCGTAGATAATATTTATCTGAAATCACAAACGCTACATTTTTTGTTTGTTTGTTGTTAAGACAAATCTGCATAATGGGCTATCTGTGCAGCGCCCACCACAGATATCGAAACTCTGTTTTTAGCGTTGTAAGCTTTCAGACTTACCACTAAGCCCCTAAATTGTATAAAAAGCTTTAAAGATACATATAAATATATAATAACTTTACGAAAATAAAATACTTAAAAGTTTTTTTGAATAAAATATTTTTCTGTTTATAATGATTCACACGTTTTGGTCATACGAGAATAATATTTTGTAATCGATTATTTGGGCGATAGGAAAACTTAAATATCCTTTTGAAATTAAAAAAACGCACCTGAAATTATGGATTGATAATAAGGTGATTTACGATTAAGCACGTAAACGTCTTTTACACATATTAGTGTCTTTCATATATGATTCTAATATGTATTCTTTTGTAAAACTAGTAAATCATATGAAGTAGTCGTTATAGTGCCATCTGGTGGCCATTGTCTAAGACAGAGAAATGCCGATAAGAGAGAGGAGATCATCAAGACAGTCAGAAGCACTACAAAGGAGGTTACAAAACCTGCTGTCGACATACAAATAACTGTTCCTTCTTCTCGTTCTTGGGTGTGGTAAACGGATATATTATCATTGACTAACTCTGTTAAACACTACCTCGGTTATTTTCTCTACAACAGTGCTACTATCGCGATTAGGAACTTTCACGTCTTCCGTGAAACTAATGTCACGTTCCTCACGTGACCTTCAAGCGAAAATATACCTAGGAGAAGGAAATTATTTGGTGTCTTCGCGAAAAATATTGGGGTCTACCAGATAAGAACATTGTTCGAGACACTGGTACCCGCAGATCTGTATGGTACCTTGAATATGCACCTACATAGAATCTGGGAACTTGAAGGCTTGAAAGTGGGAATAGGAGAGGACAGAAGAAATGAAGCAAAAATCCTTAATTTTTTGTAAATCTACTCATGAGTTTAGCTTCTACCATCAACAAGCTCAATGGGTGCTCGTTTGTCATCATGGGGAATACAGTTTCTGACTAGCATATCAAATCTGTTCTCTTCATCTTTTATAGCTAGTATCATTGTCATCGTCTGACCAATTTTGTTTATTCCTGCTGCTTAGCTGGCCCAAGGCCCCTTCCCTACCTGAATCTGCATCCAACATTCGACATTGTGTCCAGCAAAGTCAGCTCGTACCACATCTAGGATGGCAACTGGGAAAGGTCGAAAGGTGACAGATTTTTCGTATTGATCATGCCACGCGCATGGAAGTTTCCGAGCTTGGTCCCATGCTTCTTGTACCTGAGGATCATACTGGACAACGATAATATTCTGAAAAGATGTGCCACTTCCACTGTTTCCTCCATAAAGTCCACTTTGAGTATTTCTTGAAGTGCCACAGCTATTAATGGAAATGTCAAAGTAAACACTCTTACGCCCTGATCCCGCAGGTAGATGGACACATTTACTGTAATAATAATGACCTCTACTGAAGATAATGCCGAGGAAAGGTTTATCAAATTCAATAGCAGCTTTGATCAAGTTTTTCGCATTAGATGTATAATGGGATAATTTTATACATCTCAGGTTTGCGTAATAGCCAATAATCCGAGTCAGGAATGGTTGGAAGCTCTATAAATATGCTGTTTTGTAGGTTGGGTTCAAGTCCTTGCTCTCCAGAAAATTCAAGAGGACCTTCACGTCTTTATTTATGGAGAAAAACAGGTTGAGGAGGCCCAAAGCTACCATTTTTGGTCAACAACATATCTTCCTAAATCTCCATGTTTTACATCGAGGAGTAGAGACAGAAGACTACGAAAACCTTGCCGAATTGGTATTGGTAATTATAGGGTTGAAATGACCCTCCAAGCCAAAATCCAGATTTCAGAAAAGATAGTGGATGGTACTGTCTTAGAAGCGAATAAATATTTTCTTTCAGGTCATCTTGAGTCACCAGAGGGCAAGAGAAAAACCGTGTCAAGCGAAATTATGTTGGTCGTATGTAACAGTAACACTATCCATGTAACTTTAAAATTAATAAGTTTGACTGGAATAACTGAAAACAAGCCAACTAAGATACTTTCAAAGTTAGAGTATTTTGCAACCACCTAATATTTGATCGTCGCACAGGGTTTGTATTTATTTCTCTTACTTCGTTTTGCATTTCAAGCTGTTGTAGTTAAAAACAAACACTCTCATCCAACAAATAGTAATAACTAACATATAAAGACAAGCGTGACAGCAGATATGGTAGTTTGTTACTGGATGGATTGCATTACTGTATAATGATGCTAACATTCTATCGAGGGAGTTTGTTTGTAATGAAGCACAAAGCTACACAATGGGCTATTTGTGCTCTATCAACCACGGGTATCGGAACCCGGATTCTGGCGTTGTAAGTCCGCAGACATACCGCTGTGCCACTGAGGGGCGAGGGAGTTTGTTATTGTATGGATTGCATTACTGTATAAAGCTGCTGATATTCTACAGAGGGAGGTTGTTACTGTATGCATTACATTACTGTATAAAGCTGCTGACATTCTACCGAGGAAGTTTGTTACTGTGTGCATTGCATTACTGTATAAAGATGCTAACATTCTATCGAGGGAGTTTGTTACTGTGTGCATTGGATTACTGTATAAAGCTGCTGACATTCTACCGAGGAAGTTTGTTACTGTATGGATTATATTTCTTTACAAACGTGCAGATCCTGTTTTCTCTGTGGAGTGAAGTGGATTATACGCCGATGTGTTACAGTACTTCAGAGTGTGCAAAGTGAACCATTTTTCTTCCCAGAAAACACGTCACGGTAAAATACACTGTCTTTGGAAATAAATGAATTGATCAGGTATGACCTTCTTTTTGTAAGACTGTGGATAAATACTTCTTAAATCTTTTGGAGTGGATTAAGTTAAAAACACTTTTTTTGATTAAAGCTGGAAGGGATTTCTTATCTCTGCTTGTTATATATATTATTATTTTGATCCTTAAAAACTTTAGTACAAGTTATGTAAAACAAATATTGGGGTATGTTACCGACTGTTAAGAGTGCAAATAAATGTGTTTTAACTGCCTGTGGCTTTTGACTAATCAAACAGTTCCTAATAAAATTCCTATGCCTAAAACATTTTTGAACTTAAGAAGAATCAAGGTGATAAATATGTATTCTTGACAGTTTGATTATTCAAGGCAAGAGGCATGTCAGTATAAATTTTATTTTTAATTATTTTTCCTTTAAGGTAGAAAAACAAGTTACGATTTTAGAAAGTAGATTAGTTACTGTTTTATGAACTACTTTCATTTCTAGATAATAAATAGCTGTTTGGATTTTTTCCAAACCTTTCCTGTGAATTATGTGACAGTTTCTACTGACTGAAACTTTTGGAGGTTGTTTATTAATGATTTTGAATGAGTAAAAATGATTATTTAAGTTAATTCTTGAATGGACAAGAACAGAAAAGTGCGAGTGATTGATTATTAATGGCTGGGACCTATAGACTAGGCATTAGACGCCCTTGTTTGGCCACGCCCACAGTTTGGGATCGATTTTTAAGTGTTCCAAGTAACTTTATCACCAACTGTTGAAATACCCGAAACTAAAGCTAATATACCTCTTGGGCCTTGAAAAAGCAGTTTTTTTTCTTCTCTCTTTCTTAATACGAACACAGATGTAAAAGATTGTACACAGACATATATTTTTTGACATTGACATATTCTTCTATAGTCTGTAAATGACGCAGTAATTAAGCCATATATTTCCAGGCTATTGCTACACAAGCGAGTAGGAATTGAATGAAAGCTGCCACTAGAAATAATAGTCGTCTTAGAAATGCAACTGGAAAAGACGGAGATGAAAAAAAAAAACATTATTACGGTGAAAGAAAATCACATTTTTCTCCTGTATTACAAAATATATTAATTTATATCGAATACATTTTTACATTATTAGAAAATTCGATAGACCTGGAGAAGTAAAAATAACAACACAAATACAACGATATGATACACATAACGGTGCTGAAGTCGATACAAAAATTACAAAATATCATGGTTAACTCACTGCAGTTGATTCTCATTTAACTTTGTTATTGATGATTGATTCTTGCACCACAGAAATATCAGAAATATCAAAGCTATGATATTACTTAAATCAAGAATCAAAGGGATTATTAAAAATTTCCTTCTTATTCAAATGCTGGATTTGAGGCGTTATTTTTTGGTATCTTCAATAAGTGAACACTAGGTGTATTATTTCTAAAGTGGTTTAAGATTTCCCCACAACTGCACAATAAAGTATATATATATATATATATACCTGACAAAATTGAGATCATCATTTACACCTTACAATAAATCTTTAACATTAATTATAACTTTAAAATACTTAGCTAGTACTCATAGCATCGGTATTTAAGGTATTTCACGAATACTCAGTTTAGGTTATCATTATCGTTCTTGAAGCTTGAAATTTTTGTCTATCAACCACGAAAACTTTATAATTTTCATATAAATGTTCTTTGTAACTTTGTGAAAATGATTGAAAAAATATATATCAATAATGCTGTTATTCTACTTTCTAAAGTTATTTTGTTCCATTAAGTACGGGCAACTGCTTATAGTAACAACTTATCAAATGAAATGTATGAATGTTTGCAATATGTTTATTTCTAATAAGTCAGTTTATCACATTATTTCCGTTTTTATTAATGTGGTAATTGATACTTAGAGATGAACCACGCGCATAGTTCAACACACGTTTCATTCGTACGTACGTCATAATCATTCATCACATCTGTTCATTTTGGAAGAAGAGTGTGAACGTCCTCTATTGTCTGAATGCCAATGGCTGAAAGTATATGCGTTATAAGAATTATCAGAGGCGTTATACTGATTCATGTGGCAACAGTGCTGTGTTCCTTAGAATAAAATTTAGTGTATTGTGCAGATTCTATAAAGATTTATAATTTCAACAGAATCTCAATAAAAATTCCCTCGATTAATAAGGCGGATTGGCTGTAAATTTACCTGCTAAATTTTGTTTTTCAAAAAAATATGTTTATAATTTGCCTTCATTAATACTTGGAAAGATAACATTTTTCCCTCTCTTATCCATTTACCACGTTAACAATAAAGCAACTTTTATAATAAAAAGTATCTCGGTATTTTGCCCACAGCGGGTATTAAAACCCAATCTTTTTTAGAGTGATAAGCCTTAAGACTTTCCCCTGAATCACAGAAAGCACTCGATTATACTGTTACAATAACAGCTAAGACAAACTGCTTTATCTTAAATAATTTTGTAAAAATTCTCATTTACTTTATACGTAAATCCAATTATATACAAATCATATAAACAAAAGTATGATATGTGACGAAAATTTAGCTAGTTCATTTTTTGTTTATATTTTTATGTAGAACAGACATAAATCTAAAGAAAACTCTCCGAATTCAGCCACTTGTTTCTCGTGGAAGCAGAAAACATTTTAAATCAATACAAGGCCCGACATGGACAGGTGGTTAGGGCGCTTGACTCGAAATCTGCGGGTCGTGGGTGTGAATCCCTGCCCTACCAAACATGTTCACCCTTTCAGCCGTGAGGGCGTTATAATGTGGCGGTCAATTCCACTATTCGTTGGTAAAAGAGTAGCCCAAGACTTGGCGATAGGTGGTGATGACTAGCTGCTTTCCCTTTTCGTAAAGCTACTGAAACATGTAAAGTCTTTTAATTTCTGGCCGTCAGCCAAAAAAAAATTTGTCGTGCATTTTAAATGTTGATCCTATTTTTAATTTTAAAATGTGTTGCACAAGTTTCCGTAATTGAATCTTCATGAAAATATCTTTATTGTAATTTATTTCTTCATATATAATTACTAAAAGCTTGACAATTCCGTAATTATTTATTTAATCCTACTATATCGTATAAACGAGCTGAATCGGTTTGTTTGTAGTTAAGCACAAAGCTGCACAATGGGCTATCTGTGCTCTGCCCACCACGGGTATTGAAACCCGGATTCTAGCGTTGTAAGTCCACAGACATACCGCTGTGCCACTGGGGGGGGGGGGACAGCTGAATCGGAATCGCAAAGTTTCACTCAATATATTAAAATTCGGTTTTGTAAGGGCAAGTATAGTTGAGATAATTAATATCATGAATATTGAGAAATTAAAATATTAGAAATAGTCTTATGAGTAATTACTACTCCCAATATTTCTTTCCAAAACTGTGCGTTGTCACCAGCTAACCCTACATCTCTGTTTAACAAAGAATTATTTATTTTACTGCACAAAATTTCTATTGATTCTCTATATTCAATTCACCTTGAGTGGGGACATGCCCCCAGACTCACCCCTCCGCCCAAACACACACCGTAGATTGAGCTGCTTTTAGCAGCCTCTTGTACTTCCATTCTCTCAGTGTAAAATCTGCATGTCTAGCCAAACACCCCCACTTTACGACTCCTTTCTACACCACAGATGCCATTCTATAGATGACATGTTTCGATAATGTGCTCAACAAGTGAAGAGTTAGCATCTTTTTATTACGGACATACACGTTAAGACAATATTTCAAATCACGTTTAGTTTGATCAATATATTATTTGTTACATTCACTCCTAATTTGATATATATATACCTTCGTTTTGTTTTCATCTAAAATGTCTTTTTTATCTTTAGTACTAGAAAGAATTGTTTTAATTTTGTTAAATTATTTAAAAATAGGAATAAAATTATGTTTTCCGAATACACTGGTGATTTGGCTATTTATATCTTGTATATACCGTAACATTACTCTACCATTGATTTTAATATCATATACACTGTTTAATCTAGTACATTGCTTGATGAAAATTGAATTATATATATATATTTTGTTCAATGATGTCAACATTATAACCTCTTTCGTCAGCAATGTTTTTTATATAATTCAATTCGTTTTTCAAATTATTAGAATCAGAACAGATTTTAAATGCTCTGTCTATATAAGTAGGAAAAGTTGTATCCATATAAAGGTCGCATAGTGCTGGAGAAAGAGGGAAACCCATGACTAATCCAATTTCCTGCTCGTAATACATTTCACCAACTTTTGAAAAATAATTTTCAACAGACACTCTAGTTAAATTAATGATGTCAACTGTTTCGATTGGAGAAATGGAACCTTGAACTAATCTATCCTGAAAACAATTAATAGCATCTTTCACCTATTGTCATTAGGTTTTCACCCCTGATTATAGTAGCGTAAAGCTACCGAAACGTGTAGTCTTTTAATTGTTGGCTGTCGGCCAAATATAATTTCATTGTGCATTTGAAAAGTTGATCCTATTTTTAATTTTAAAGGATATTTTTAAACCTTATGGTTTACGTTATGAGTCGTTGATCCTATTTTTAATTTTAAAGGATATTTTTAAACCTTATGGTTTACGTTATGAGTCGTTGATCCTATTTTTAATTTTACAAGGATATTTGGCCCGGCATGGCCAGGTGGATAAGGCGCTCGACTCTCATTCAGAGGGTCGCGGGTTC
>NW_013668791.1:44921-47312 GCF_000517525.1 Limulus polyphemus
GGTGGGTGGTGATGACTAGCTGCCTTCCCTCTAGTCTTACACTGCTAAATTAGGGACGGCTAGCGCAGATAGCCCTCGTGTAGCTTTGCGCGAAATTCAAAAAACAAACAAACAAGGATATTTTTATATTATACCTTATGGTTTACGTTATGAGTCGTTGATCCTATTTTTAATTTTACAAGGATATTTTTATATTATACCCTATGGTTTACATTATGAGTCGTTGATTCTATTTTTAATTTTATAGGATATTTTTATACCTTATGGTTTACATTATGAGTCGTTGATTTTAATTTTAATTTTAAAAGTATACTTTTATGTTATACCTTATGGTTTACATTACGAATAGTTTTAGAATTCAGTAGTAAATTTCATTTACTAATTAATATTTCTTTAGTTTTACTTGAATTATAATTTATTTATTGATGAGTGTACAAAGTTCTATTTTTTCACAGTGTTAATTGTCTTTAAGCACAAAGCTACACAATGGATTATCTCAGTTGTGTCCACTTCAGGGCTCTTATCCAGAATTTTAGAATTATCAGCTGTCAAGCTTACCGTTGAGTCACCGGAATTTGTGTCAATTACTGTGACATTGGACCAAAATGAGGCTTAACACAAAATCTATAATTAGAACATTCATAAAAATAATCAGTGTATAATGTTTTCTCATCTTTGAAACAGACTATACAACTTACATTCCTTTTAAACTCTGTAAAAATCTTTCATACTGAATCTTTCTATGTACAAGTTATATTTTATCATAAAAAAGATTTGAAAACTTTTTACTCTCCTAAACTACAGAAAACATTCCCAGTAAAATACCTTACTGACTTAACAGTTCTCACGTTAGTTACTTATAAAACTTATAAGTAACTTAAAAATTATTCTGTTAACTTACACTTCGAGTATCACAATAGTTTAACATTATAAAGGACCATGTATTTACTTTAAAGAGAATAGTTAATTACAACTCTGATAGATGCCGGCACATCACTGCATGATTATGGTAAAAATGAATACATGTGACATTATGTGTTTTAGTTTCGAAACCCTTCAGTTTTACTGTTTCATAATTCAATTAAGTACGGGGGATTGAATACAAACTAAATAAAAATAAAGTTCTGTCACTACGTGTTACATCCTACATCAACAGAACGTTCTTATTTCTTGGCATTTTCACAGAAGATCTTACAGAACAAACGATTACGTTAGTAGAACTCAGGAAGAACGTTTAACTGGAAATTGTGATTGTGTCCAACTACAATTTTACACTAACGACATTTTTTTTGGATCCAAGTGCTAAAATTCCAGAATAAAACATCGTTAATTTTATTGAACATTATCTTATAAATAAACCAATAGCGAATTACTGAGTTTCAACACTTTGTTTATGAATCGAAGAGGGAGGAGCATATAAATTTCAAATTTGTTGTGTAGATGGAACCACGTTCGCTACAATTCTTACAAGTGCAAAATATGGAGTTTATATTGTTAGGCTTGTTATAGAGTAATATCATATTGTAGAATAAAATCAAAACAAAATCAATGGGAATTAATACAAAAAGTGTCTTCTAATGGACACAGAAAATAAGCATAATTACTCTTCTAATAAAATATATTACTTTTGAAGAATATATTTTGCATAAGTAAGCTGTTGAGAATGTAAATTAATTTTTTTTGTGTAAGGATTCTTAGAGAGCAATATGGTCAAGATGTCGAAAAATAACAACAACAACATAAATATATGTACTATGTTGTAGGGGAATCTTGGTTAGTAAGTGGAGCAAGCTATTATTTAGAGAATTTTAACTGAGAAAAACTAGAAGAAACTCACCACGTTAAGAATAAGATGGAAATTAATATGAAATAAGTAATATATGTTGTACATTAACAATATAAAAAGTTATGCTCTACAGATAATTCACGATTTTGCGATATTTGGTTACCATGTTTTTCTTTTTAGAAGGGCAACACTTTTTGCAGGTAACTGAGGGTGTAATTTTTCTGATTATTTATATTTTAAAGTTTATTTTTAGGCGTAATTTGGGACTTATTTAGTTTAATTAAACATTTTAATTTACGCAAGCACGCACGCACACAGACACATGTTTTAATACTGAGTAGGAAAGAAGAATTTTCTTTTTATTTGCATAATATCAATAACTATAGGAAAAAACAGCGAAGTAAACTGTGTATAAATTTCAGTATTCAGTAAAAACTATCGTTGCAATACATGTAATATTCAAATTTCAGTAAGCAAGATTGTAAATATTAATTCCCCGTTGGAACAGCGGTGAGTCTACATAATTATAACGCTTAAATGCGACGTTCGATTCTACGTGGCAGACAGAGCAGGCAGCCCAGCATGGCCAGGTGTTTAGGGTGCTC
>NW_013668791.1:47322-54579 GCF_000517525.1 Limulus polyphemus
TAGGGACGGCTAGCGCAGATAGCCCTCGTGTAGCTTTGCGCAAAATCCATAGCAAACAAACAATAGATCCAACAGAATTTCATTTCAGAGTGAATTTGGTAAAAGTGAACTTAGCCGCTTGGATGAGGCACAAAACTTAATTCGAATGCGTTTTTGTTTTAATGTTTATAGTTCATGAAACGTAAAAATGGGACAAACAACGCTAAATTCTTTATCCTCAAGTCCACCAAAGCTGGACGTATATGTGTATTACGATCTTCTTGGACTTACAAGGTTACACAAACTCGAACAATTGGTGTTAGGGGAAAGATAATTTAAGTTTTGTAATTAGTCGTAGTTCCAAAACATAAAAACAAGAAAATACACGTTTTTCATTTATGTAATACCTGGAGCCTAATAAGGTTGATAGTAATGTAAAAATATGCCCATAAAAGCAGATAGTAATTTGGAATATATATATTTATACATTTAAAACACTAAAGTTGTTCGCAATGTCATAGTGTACCGAAAAAAAAAAAATTACGAGGCTATAATATTTCATGCTCAAATCTTCCAGAGACACATTAAAATAACGACCATAAAATTAAATATTTAATTTACCATGTAAATCTGTATAATTATTAGTAAATTATCACGGTTTGATAAAACACAAATCATATGTTTGTAAAGTTTAGATAAAATAAAATACATTGTGGTAATTACTCTCTCTCTCCTCTCTCTCTTTATATATATATATATTCAAAGCATTATGAGATTAGAAATATAGTTTGTTTTTATTTATATCCTGGATTTCAGTTGGTTGATATCGCTTTCATAGTTTTAACGCTGCTCTTTGTTCCCGCCATTTTATAGAATATAAAATAGGAACAACCAGATGTTATTCCGTTGAAAATAGAAAAGACAAAGACATGTACCATCAAGGAAATTATAAGGAACATTAAAGAAAAACAACCTTCACTACCATTTTAATAATCATTTTCAGAGAAATAGTTCCAGAAGTATAACACAAAAGAAGTGAGCAAATCAGATTAACAATAATAATAGTAAAACGTATGAAACCATTATAGTAACAATCGAACTAACACTTATCTTCATAGACGACGTTAATAGCAATAGGGTGCATCAAGTTTACAATTTTAATGTGTTAAATATCTGTAATGCTAACCTTCCAAATAATGAAATATTTTTTACTTAGAAAAAGTTTATCTTATTGTCCCATCAGTAAACCTAATCACCTACAAATAAAACAGAATGTAAAGAATTTTATTAGACTAATCAAACTATATGTATTTTATTTACTACGTATTATTTTTAAATAGGTTGACTGAAGAGCAGTGAGTTAACGCTGCGAAAATGCTACCAACTATCGGAAGTCTAGGATATAAATAAAAACAAATATATATTCCGAACCTACTGATGCTTTGTATATTTATATATCAGGTATATTCGAAAAGATCACCCAATATATATATATACTTTTTTTTTTCTGAAACATCTGAGACATAAACCAAGGAAGAACGAATAAATCTGTAGTCAGTAAAAAAACTTATGATGTCGAGAGTTACATATAAGAAGTCACACATTGAAGAATACGAAAAACATATGAAGAGGGCAATGGATGTATTAAAACATAAGCAACATGGACTAGACAGAAATGAGTGATTTATATGCAGTTTAAGAGATAAAGGCCACGTAAACATTGTCAAAAATGTGTGTGTAAAAATTTACAGTAAATAATAAAAAATCTTCGAGAATGTTTAATATACGGACAACAAGAAATAATTTGGCCTCTTAAGGGTGTCCTTGCACACCCACCATTGAAAAAGTAAAAATGTAAACACACCCTTTATTTTTCTGTTTTATTTTCTAACACGGTGAGTGACTTTGCACGAGTTTAAGGAGGGAATTTATTATTTCCTGTTTTAACTAGAACCTAGACTGTATTTTTCAGACCCTAAACTTGTATCGTCTCGTTCTATCGTCTTTAGAATATAGCAAAAAAGAAATCAGAGGCCTCCATCCTGTCGATCTCCCGATAATCTTGTAAACTTCAATGAGATCATCTCATGCTTGTTCTTTTATTTCTAAAAAAAAATAAAATAAGTTTAAGATAACTTAATCTATCTTTGTGAGATAAGACTTCCATCCCTGGAATTATCCTAGTTGCCCTCCTCTGAATCATTTCTAATTAGTCAATATATTTTCCTAGATAAGGAGATCGAAACTGTACACAGTATTCCACATGAGACCTAACTAGTGAGTTATATAAAAAGATAACTACCTCTTTTGACTTGTATAATAATGGTTATAAATTCACTCTAAAATTCTATTAGCTTTACTACTAGCAACAGAGTGACTTATTCAGCACTGTGCAAAGATTTTTTTCAGTCAATTTGCACTTACTGTAATTTAAAGATAATTTACTAAATATTTGTCTACTTTACCAAAAGTTCCATTTTGTAACATTTCAACATCCTCAATAGAGCTAGAAGTACCCGAAAGCTTAATATTAACAAACTTTACTAATTTATTAATCATGAAAATCTAAGTACGAAAATCTATAATCTTTCCATTATCCAGATAAAACGTTCCTTTTGGTGAATCCACGTTGACTTTCATCCGTGGTATTACATTTCAGTAAATTATTGTGCAAGGCTTCTTAAACAGAAGGAAATAATTAACAAAAAGTGTAGGAGTAGTTTGGCATTATTGTTTTAAGAAAGTATAATTAATATAGTCAGTATAAAGTGTTCAATTAGTCAATCATTACGTCCCTTCTAATTCGAGAGTCGACAGGTGTGGTGCTCTATTCCTCTCCATAAGCTTTTTGCAAATTTCCTAATTCAAGCTTCTTGTCTCCAATTAATTTTCTAATTTAATCGAGCCAAGTAATTTTCTGTCTGCTTTTCTCTTCCCTTCCTTCGATTTTACCCATCAAAATTTCCACCAACTTTTCCTCAGACCGAATTATATATCAAAGTAGCACATCTTCCATTTCTTGCAGTAGTTGTCTTTACACATTCCAATACTTCCTCATTAATTTTTCTTTCTGTGTAGCTGATCTTCATCATTCGTCAACAAAACCACATTTAAAATGTTTCGAACAGTCGTTTTGTTTCAGCAAACAGGGTCTACGTTTCTACCTCATAAAGAAGGACCAATCGTACAGATTTAAGTAGTCTCTTCTTCAATTCTGGTTTAAAAACGCTTCCGAGTAATTATTTGAGATTAAAGAATTATGTTTTTGCCATTTCCTCTTTCACACTCGCCATCACTTTGATATTCATCCTTAAATTAAGTAAATTCATGTACTTGTTCAAACTCTTTACATTCTTTTTATATACATATTCTGGGACCTTCCTCAGATCAGGAAATTATCATTGTCGTAGCTTTGATTATTTTTTTAATATAAGTACATAGTCTTTCTCTTTGTCACCAATTCTGTCAAGTATCCACTATCCCTCTTCCTCAGGTTCATCCATAAGTGTTCATTCATTAATATAAGTAACATTACATATTTTGTATTCTTCTACGTTGATCTCTTCTGTATCAGTAATTACATTTCTTATCAACAACTTCATATACAACTAGTGACACGTCCTTGTCGCACATACCTCTTAACTGCAAACCAACTGCCTAGATTACAGTTAATTCGAACTGCTGCTTACTGACTGCAGTATAAATTATTCAGAAATATTGATATGTATTTTTATCTAGCCCAACCTGTTGCAGGTTTCTCATTAACTTCTTACGATTAACTCTTTCAGAAGCTTTACCAATGCTTATGAAGTATCTACAAACCGTATTTACTCTTTCATCTAATATCCTTAGGCCAAATATGATCTCTCACGTGCTCCCCCCTCCAACCTTTTCTAAAACCATTTTGATATTCTGACAGCTCATTCTTAACCTTACGTTTAATTATATTGATAATTGCTTTCTACACTACTTATAACGTGCAAATGATCGAGCTGATAGTCCGCTTTCAACACTATTTATGACGTGTAAATGATCGAGCTAATCGCCCTGTATGGCCACACTCCATAGTTTTAAGTTTCTTGGAGATAGGCACAAAAAAAACAACAAAAAAACTGAGATTTTAAAGTATGCTGGCTTTGTTCCTTCTCTATGAATTGTGTTGCAAATTGCAGTCAGATACTTAATCTCTAGAATTTCCATTTTATTTAAATATTCTGCTAGAATCTTGTCTATACCGCAGGATATTCCATCTTTTAAAGTTCTGTAGGCTTCCTGTACCCGGAATTACTGGACCGTTTTCAATTGCTTTTTATCATTTCTAGAGCTGGTTTCTCTTTTTTGGCATCGTGATTTCTTTATCTACTTACCTATATCTCTGCTCCTTCTAGATAACTGTATTCATTCACCCATAATATTTTTCTGGAATCTCGAAATTCCTCCAAATTTTGTTTTATCCCTTATTCCTTTTTTCTTCTCCACATTCCTCTTTCGTGCTCCCCATAACTCCTCTTTGAACTCAACCCATTAGCGTCTTTGTTTGCAAGTTTTTATTTTATTAATACAAAAAATTGATTTTTAACTTTGGCTACGTTTTCTCTTTAAATTGTTCTAAGACTCATTTTGCTTGGGTAGGGTCTTTTTATCCAGCTTCTTTAATTTTTGTCATATTTATCCGATCACTGGGCTGTGATTAGAGCCACAGTCTGCCCCTAGATAAGTTCTAAGTACTGAATAGAGCTTCTGAAACTTTCTTCAACCAGGATGTAGTCTGTCAGATTTTTCACAATTTTGTCAACATCCTATGGTGATCTGCAAGTATAAAAATGTGTGGAGTGATGCTCAAGCCAAGTGTTTCTTGTCACTAAGTCTTTCTCTTAACAAACTGTACTAATATAGATCCTCTTTCATTTCATTCTACAAGAACATGTGGTCCAACTAGCAAGCCTTTCCCTTCTCCAATTTTTACATTAAAATCACCCATTACTATAGGTTCCTCAATATCTTGATAAAATCTTTCGGCTCCACTATAAATTTGGATGATGGTTTGTTTGTTTTGTTCGAAGTTAAGCACAAAGCTACACAATGAGCTATCTGCACAGTTCCTGGCGTTATAAGTCTGTAGATATACCGATGTGCCACTGGGGGGCTTGGATGATGGCTAAATTAGAAGGTTTTGCCTAAAACTTGACTAACATAACTTTGTCTGTGATAGGCCAGAGGCCTTTCATACAGTTGCTTACTTCCTCTTTTATCCCCCGGAGAATCAGTAGTATTACGAATTTGCCTTGCTATAGACAGAACGCATATAATATAGCTCTGCGCTATAAGTAACAATAACAACTTTCTCTTTCATCAGTACACCTATTAATCTGTGATGTTCATCTACTCCTGATTATATATTTACAATCTTCACGCTTTATCCTAAGAAAGTATGCTGGCATTGTTTTTTTCCTCTATGAACTATGTTGAAAATTTCATTCAGGTATTTAATCTCTAAAATTTATATTTTATTTAAATATTCTGCTGGAATCTTGTTTATATCGCAGGATTTTCCATTTTTAAAAGTTTTATAGACTTCCTGTACCCAGAAATACTCGACTGTTTTTAATTGATTTTTTATCCTAATAACTTAAGACATCATACTTTTCGTCTTTCGGTAACATGTTTCTCAAACTTTCTCACGTTCCAAGTTCCTATCTTCATCTTCATCTTGATATAAGGTTTCCCCCTTTGCTATTTTTATGGCTTTGTCCACAGTTCCTCATCACAGAATCTAGTACCAGTTATAGTAATTCAAGAACCCTACTTAGTAGCATGCTTTAGTACAGATTGATTGCCTAGGAGTCTTACATCCTGATTAGAACCCTTTTACTACTTTTATTTGAACTTTCCATAGGAAACCAATGGTAAATAGTGCGATAGGGCGTCCGGATACCATCCGTATTCGATGGGTGTTAGCCTCATTGGTCAGATAGATGTCAAGAGGCAGTTAGCGGGATAATTTTAGGCGACCAATAAAATGCTTAAGAACTCTCTGACGGAATCTCCACGTCAGAACCCCCTAGAGTGTTAAAAAAGAAATAACTCAAACCCTCTGGTTTCCATTTATAAGGAAGACAATTTTTCTCTTTTATTCAAATCATTATATCGCGAAAACAGTTTTTAGTTTCTTTATAAATTGTATCTTTCTTTGTTCAAAAAGTATTGGAAACAAAAATCACGAGTTAAAAATCTTATTTATTAGAAAGTTTTGAGGCCTATTCAACGATAATAGTTTAGAAATTACGTCAAAGATTAATGAAAGCACATTAGGAGGTAATCTATCATCAAAATGAACTATTATTGTGAATATAATACATGAATGAAATTGTACAATAAGAAAAACTGTAATATATTATAATGTAACGTAGAGTGAAATTGAGCGTAAAAATGAGTTAGTGTTAGAAATAGACTGAAATCTTATTCAGAAATATAATTTAATTATAGAGTCGCTCTATTCATCTTCCTGCTTAAACGTTTAAAACAACTAGTATTTTACCTTATCTTTTGTGGTCTATATCTTTAATGGGGTTTTTAAAGTCTAAAATTATTTTTAGAGGATTTAACCAATGAAAACAAGAATTAACCAAAATCGAATGTAATAATTAAGTACGATTCTGGTATAAAGTAAAAAAAAAGGATCAAGAAAATCTATCTTTGTCTGGAAAAAATCATGAAAATTAACTTTGTTGTATAAGATATATTGTATCACTCAGACTATACATAAACTAGGAAATTATAAAAGAAGTTTCTTGCAAATTATAAATACGTGAGAATGATCTTATGAAAAAAGGAAATTCATTAATGATCACTTCATATAAAGACACAAAAATTTAAGGAAATACTAAAAAGAAGAATATTTTTATTCACCATAGAAAGCCAATTGGACATGCTTTTGATAACTTATAATAAACCAAAAATACGTTTAAACGAGTGAACATAAACATCGTCATAACTCATAATTTTAGTTTAATAAGAAAAATGTTATTGAAGCAAGTTTGAAATATAGATATTTCGAATACTCAATAATTCATAAAACAAATTACGAATCTCGAACTTCACAGTTAAAGCGGAAACTTAATAGTTAATCTTTAACTTCTAATCGGAGGTATAGCTAATTTAACTTATACTAGCAGAGACCCCGCAAAACATTTCCGGCCAAATTAGTATCTTTATCGTAACAGGACTTCTTTAAATATAACATTTCTAGCACAATACAAACGAATTGTAATCTTAGAC